>NW_012140636.1:3053886-3064773 GCF_000956105.1 Propithecus coquereli | reverse complement strand
CTGTTGCCTTGAAATACCAGTTCCTTACCTCATGGGCCTCTCAATAGATCAGCTTACAACATATCAACTGGCTTTCTGCAGAGTAAGTGAGAGAGAGAGTGAGAGAGAGAGAGAGAGAGAGAGAGAGAGAGAGAGAGGCTCAAGTCAGAAGCCACTGTCTTTCTACAACCCAATCAAGTAACATGTCATATCTTTACTTTGTTAGAATATAAGAAAATATAGTTAATGTAATGGCTCTGTGATGAATGGATGCCAAATAAATAAAGAATCTAAGAAAACAGAGGTAGAACATCAATTTGCCCACAGACCCATTAACCCAATGAGGCAGAAAGTTCACTGGCATGAAGTACTTAAACAGAAACTCTCACTAAACACTAACTGAACAACTTAGGCTTAAAAATAAAATTACTTTTATCTCTGGCCACCTGAAAGACTAGATGGTCAAGCTAAAAGACTAAAATGAGGAGAAAAATATGAGCAAGAACATCAAAGACAGCATACATCACGTAAAGTAGACTTCGCAAAATTAGTTAAGCCAAGTCTTTAAACAAATAAACGAACCATCAAGCAAACAATAATGACAACTGCCAGCTTAGGGGGAATCAGTGTCTTAATTTGCTATATTATCTAAAATGTATAGTTTTCAATAGAAAAGTAATGAGACATGCAAATGCCAGAAACAACAACAACATCAACAAAACAACAACAGGAAAGTCTGACCAATATACAAGAAAAAAATGAAGGCAATAGAAAATGCTTTGGAAGAGGACTGATGTTTATCTTAGTGGACAAAGACTTTAGAGCAGCTATGATATTTATGTTCAAAGCTGTGATATTTATATTCGAAAGAAACCATGCTTAAAGAATTAAAGGAAGATATGATGATAATGATGCTTTATCAACCAGAAGATATCAATGAAAAGATAAAATTTGTAAAAAGAACCAAATGAAATTTCTGGAGGTGAAAAGTACAAGAGAAACTCAACAATTGATTTGAATGGGCACAGGAAAGATTCAACAATCCTGGACACAGATCAATAGAGATTATGCAATCTGAAGAACAGAGAGAAAGGAGGATGAAGAAAAATGAACAGAGATTAAGGGACATGTGCAACACTATTGAATGCACCAACATATGTGTAATTAGATTACCAAAGGGAAAGGAATGAGAAAAGTGCAGAAAAAAATATTTGAAAAAAATAATGACAAAAACTTCCCAAATTTGATGTCGAGCATTAATCTTTCCAAACAAGAAACTCAACAATTTTCAAGTAGGATAAACTCAGGATGATCCATACTTGAACACATCACAGTAAAAATGTTGAAAGCCAAAAATACACAAAAGAAATCTTAAAAAGAATAAAGAGAAACATGACTCATCACATATATGGGAACACCAATAAGATTCATCACTGAGTTCTCATCAAAAGTAATGAAGGCCAGAGGCAGTGGAATGACATATTCAAAGTACTGAAAGTAAAAAAAAAACAAACTGTCAACCAAGTATATTTTATGCAGAATAACTCTTGAAGACAAAATAAAGACAGTCCCAGATAAACAAAAACTGACAAAATTTGTTGCTAACAGACCTGCCTTAGAAAATACTATAGGTGTTGGGCAGATGGGAGGGGGGAGGTGAGGATGGGTATATACACACCTAATGGGTGCGGTGCGCACTGTCTGGGGGATGGACATGCTTGAAGCTCTGACTTGGGTGGGGCAAAGGCAACATACGGATCGTAAACGTTTGTACCCCCATAATATGCTGAAATAAGCAAAATTTTAAAAAAAAGAAATACTAAAGGAAATTCTGTAAGTAGAAAGCTAGTGAGAGCAGACAGTAATTTGAATTATGTGAAAATACAAGGAAAAATGGTAAAGATTATTATGTAGGTAAATAAAAAAGCACAGTATAATTGCATATTTTTTCTCCTTTTTTCTCTTGCTTGACAGGGGTTAGTTGCTACAAGAATTGCCTTCTTGCTATAAACGACTAGAATAACTGGCAAAATGTAAAAAGCACGAGCTGTCAAACGTTGGCAACAGACAATTCAGGCCATTATTCAAGAGAGAGAACAAACAAACTTGATGAGTCCTATAATTGCATAAGCTTAATTCCTGGAGACAGTGCTCAGGCCACAGAGCAAGGAGGAGAAATTGCAACAGAGTCTAGTGATCTCCCTGAATTGAAGAGGCAGAGATCAGAGTCTGGGGGAATCAAAATGAATAGAATTTGTGGGGCAGAGTATCAAAGAGAAGAAAGTTGCTCCCAGAAAGAATTCCCAGCATCTTCGGAGGGGTCCTACTAATCATTATACTTATCTGTATATGGTGGAGTGAAACTCTCCAAGGCTTGGGTGGGGAGAATACACTGGGAAGCAGTAGGTAGAACAATTTTCTGAATTCACACTGGGAATAGTTTGTGTTCCCACCAGCAAGAGTAAAGAGAGCTCATAATATACAAGTCATTAGATATTGTCTTCAAAAGGGCAATAATTTAATTATAAGACTATATAATCCCCAGAAGAAAAAGCTGTTCTGAGCTCATTGCAAAAAAACTTAAAATGTAAATCTTGACATGTTCTAACGGATTTGCAGGTTATTTAGTTCTTGCCAGAAAAAAATCCAATGCTCAAAAGGAGGAAAACATTACTGACAAAATCCATTGCTTAACAATGTAAAATTCACAATGTCAGGTCTCCACATAGAAATTACCAGAGGCATGTAAAGAAGCAGACAAGTATAACCTGCAATCAGAAGGGGAAAAAAAGTCTATCAATAGAATAGAAACATAAATGGCAGAATTGATAGAATTAACAGACAAGGATCTTAAAAAAAACTGGTATAAGGCATATAAATACACTCAAAGATTTAAAGGAAAACATAAAAATAACAAGTAGAGAGTTACAAGATACACAAACACAAAATAGAATTTCTAGAGGTTAAAAATTCAGTATTTGAAATGAAATATACATTAATTGATATTAAAAAACAAATTTGAAATTACAGAAAGATTAGTATATTTGAAGACATATCAATAGGAAATATCCAAAATAAAGCACAGAGAGTAAAAAGATTGAAAATTAATGAACAGAGCCTTAAAGACCTATGGTAACTGAAATAAGACAGGCACAGAAGACCACAACCTATATGCGTACTGATATTGTTTATGTGAAATTCTAAACAAAGCAAGCCTGTAGTTCTAGAAAGTAAATCAATGATGGCCTCAGCCTGAATAGGGAGAGGGGTTGCTACAAGTTTCCAGCAGGGAATGTTTGGGGTGATGGAAATATTCTCAGTATTGATTGTGGTGGGTTTCATCAAACTGGTATCCTAAAAATGGGCATTTTATTGAATATAAATTATTCTAAAACAAAATTTATTTAAATTAGGGAAACTGTTTAGTAGAGTTCCAAGTGTTGGAGAAGAAGCAATAATTGTTTTTATATTATGGCAAATATAAATGGTTTAGGAGAAAAACCTGGAAGTTTTTTTAAATAGAATCTTATTCTATTCTGAACTAGACAAAGACAATCTCTCTTGCTAGCTTAAAAATAATATTTAAAACACTTAAAGTTAATAATTTCTTATTCTATTTGCTCTTTTATTTTTAAAATAATCTACTAAATTAGGGAGATCTTACTTACAATTTGATTCGAGTCATTTAATCAGCAATTCCTTTAATTTCTTTCAGAAAAGGGACTTCCAATATGAGTAGGAAACCACACCCATCTGTCTTAGATGTGCTTTTGATATCAATTTCAGCACTAAATTCACAAGGAGGCCCAATCTCTTCTGATTTCTGCCTGTTTTATATGCCTAAATCGATGCTGGCAGAGAGTGTTATCAGGAGCTGGGAAAACCTGGCCAAATCTCGGTTATACGCCATCAATAGCTTTTCACTATCATTAGGGTGAAAAGCTGCTAATGATAATCTGTATTTGCAGCCGCTCCCCAGCGCTAGCATCACCGTCTCAGCTCCACCTCCGACCATCAGGCATTAGATTCTCATAAGGAGCGTGCAAACCTACATCCCTTGCATGCACAGTTTGCAGTAGGGTTCGTGCTCCTATGAGACTCTAATGCTGCCACTGATCTGACAGGAGGCGGAGCTTATGCGGTATGGGAAGCGGCTGTAAATACAGACGAAGCTTCCCTAGCTTGCCAACTGCTCACCTCCTGCTGTGTGGCCCAGTTCCCAAGAGGCCACGGTCCAGTACCGGTACTTTACACTGTGCTCAGATCTAGCCACACCGTAATGCTCTCTCTGTTCCACTGCCTAGAGCATTTCTTTTCTACGACTTCACTGCCATAATTCTTGTTCATACTTCAGGTATTAGCTTAATGTAATTTTTTCACGGTGACCTTGCTTGATCCCTTCATTAAGTTATGTTTACCATGTTCTTCTGCCATAAAACCCTACATTTGTCATTGTATTAAGATTTATTACAGTCAGTTCTCATTATTCACCATAGTTATGCCCTAAACACTGAATTATTGAATAATGAAATATTGCTCCTAGAAGAAAGAGGCTGCCCCACTAACAGGTGCCAGAGTTAAGATTCAAACCCAGCACAACTGGCCCCAGAGCCAGAGCTTCTTACACCGCACTGCCCTCTACTGTCTCCATCCTCTGGTCCTCTCTGTGCGGAAGTGCAAACAGGAGGGCACCGCATCTCCTTGCTTGGCTTCAGCTGAGAACTTGGGCATCTGTTGACTTCAGTTTTTTGCAGCTCTGTGCCTGTCCACCAATCACCTCATGGATAAATTAACCAGTCTAGGTATCTATTAACATTTGAGCTATTACCTAACTTTCTCTTTCTGTACTGACCCCGGGTCACCCGCAGGTCCAGTATCCAAGCTAGGGAACTCATCCTTGCCAATCTTCTCTTCCATAGACAAGACTTGTGTCTATTATACCTGATATAGCCTTTCTCCTTCATGATTCATGACCCGGCTTCCCACCCATAATAGTCGAAGTTCTTAAGTGCATAAAAACAGAAACTGACTCAGATTAACTTAAGCAGAAAAAGAATTTTTTAGAAGGTGTCATATCAGAAAAGTTTTGGGAAGGAGGAGAAAAAAGCTTGAATTGTAACCAAGGGAGTCACAGCACAGGTAAAATTCTCTTACAAAGACTCTCTGCTTAGGATACTGTTGCTGGTGGCCTCACTCTACAACACCAACCACCATCGCTCTGCTGCTGTTAGAGTCTTCACTCCGTCACAGCTGCTCCAAACAATCGGAAAGAAAAGTGACTCTAACAAAAAGAGCACTCAGATCGAGGCAACAGAATCAACAAAAGTCAAATACATCAGCTTAACTCTTTAACCCCTCTGTTATGGTGTGACTGTTTTTGTCTCTCCCACACCAAATTCACATGTGGAAACCTAATCCCTCATGTGATAGTATTGCAAGGTGGCGCCATTGGAGGTGATTAGGTCATGAGGATAAAGGCCTTGAGAGTGGAATTAGTGCTCTTATAAAACAGACCCCAAAGAGCTGCCTTGTCCCTTCTGCCATGTGAAAACACAGTGAGAAGCTGCCATCTGGGAACTGGGAAGAGCCCTCACCAGAGTCCAAATCTGCCAGTTCCCTGGTCTTAAACTTTCTAGCCTCCAGAACTGTGAGAAATAAATTTCTATTGTTTATGTATAAGCTACCCAGTTTATGCTATTTTATTGTAGCAACCCAAACGGACTAAGACATCCAACTACCAAGAAATCTTGATGGTAAATGTTGAAGGAGAATTATCCTACAGTTCTAGATTGTGGTTGAGTTTGCACCAGGCCTCTCAAGTAGCTTCCTACCTCAGGTCCTCTTTTTCTCCTCTCACCATCCATGATGGGGAAGTTTGGGGTTCTGGTTTTGATAAAATCAAGTTGTATTTAGGTTGTTTGATTACTGTAGCATGCATTTTTATCGGGAAGCTAGACACATCGGATCTGTAGTACCCTGACAAGGTCATTTTTTTTGCCATTTTCTGTCCTCCATTCTTGGTCCAGGAGAAAAGCGAGGTGTGGGGTACAGAGAAACTCTGAGATGTAGAAGAGAGATATCTCCTCCTCTGTCCCAAAGCATTTCATATTTTTAGAATAGTGTCAAAATAATTTAACCATCCTTTGTTGGATTGTTAATCTTTCTACTACGTGTTTTTGATGGCTCTTGACATCTTTTCACATGAAGTTGAAAATAAATATGGATAATATAGAGAAATTAATTTTTATTTAGAGAGTATAAGTAAAATCCAGAATAAAAAGTCTTTCAACATCTAAAATTCTCTTAAATTTTAAACAAGTAGTCTTGATAGCACACGTCTTTAATGTTTATTGCGTGTTTGTCTTTCCCAATAGACTGCAAGTTTCATAAAGATGAAAGCAGTTTATCTTACTCACCTTATCGCCAGCACTCAACACAGTGCCTAAAACAGAGACACCCTGTGTGTGTTTATATATGCACACACACACACACATTTGTTGTTTAAATGAATTTTTTTCTGGTATCAAATTGGGCTGAAGGGAAACCTTATAGGACCTTTGAAGTGAAAATTCTCTTATCCACCAAAGGAAGACAATGACGTTCAGCAAAAGAATAGCGCAGACACCATTAAGAGCACTTTTTACAACTGACAGTAATAGCTCTCAAGAATCACCTGGGCAGATCTAGGACATTAAATTGTGGTGTTGCAGCCCAGAAATACAGCTGGCCCTCAGATACTCTATGAAAAACAAGGCAATAGGGAACGGACCAGCACAGGCTAGGGTTTGTTTTGTAGCTGTGGCCAGTATCTACAAAGAGTAGGGTTTTGCAGCCTTGCTCCTTGAATTTTATCTTTATAACTTATTTGTTTGTTTATTTATGGGAGTAAAAGTTTCAATTCCATCCATCCTCAAAGTTGGGATAAAGTTTTCATGAAAGAAGAGCCTGAATCTGGAGCAGGGGGTGGAGAACCTACATCCTTGGGGCCGCATGTGGTCTTCTGGATCCTTGAGTGTGGCCTTCTGACTGAGTCCAAATTTTACAGAACAAATCCTTTTAATAAAGGGATTTGGATTTGGTTGAGGGGCCGCACTGGGGCTCTGGAGGCTCACATGTGGCCTTGAGACTGCAGGTTCCCGCCTCATGGTCTTTTTTCCTTTCTTTTATTGTGTACATTGTAGACCCTTGGCTGCTGGGTACTGTTGAAACCCTAAATTACTTGTGGGGGAGTTGAACAATTTCTACCTTAACCTTATGTTGCTATAGCATTTTGCATAATATATGTAATTTTTAGTGAAAGCTTTTCATAAATCTGAACACTCTACAGGTATTCCGCCTACGTGGCCATCTAATTTCATACCCCTGATGGATTTCCCTACAATGTTGCTAGGAGACCAAGACACATTTTAACAAAGGAGGCAGAGTGTATCAACTATGTAGATATCTGCTCCCCCAAATTCACTTTCTTGTGGCAAAAAGAAAGTGAATTCATTAAACTGTTCGGTTTATGACAATACAGGTAAGTGAGTAAACTGCCGAGCACACTGAGATAGGGGTGCAGTTTTCCTCTCAGCAAGATCATCAACTTGCTCTTCTCCCTATTTTATGATCAGAAAGGTGGAACAGGGATATGGAGTTTTATTTCTTCATGGGGCAAAGGTTTGTGTTCTGCTGCTGTTCTACTCCAGTTTAGAACGACAGATAAGACAGAATCAGTGTAAGAATCAGGAATTGTTGGAAAATAGGTTTCTCTCAACATTTTCCAAAATTTACCCTTAAGTTTTTTCATTTAGTAACCTTTTGGGGTACATTGTTAGCCACAATATGCCATGATTCTCTATCGATGTTGTAATTTATATTCTAAGATGGCAATCCAATTAGCAAAAATCGTATTAGCAATTTTTACATTTAAAATATTTTGGAAGCTTTTGGTAATGGGTCTTATTTATCATCAAATGAGACTCTGGGGAGGATCAATGAGATACCAGTGCAGAAATCCTTTTGTGGTCAGATACAAATAGAAGCTGCCTTTGTGAGTATTGTTATGGACAGAATATTTGTGTCCCCCTTTTTAGATTCATATGTTGAGGTCTTAACCCTCAATGTGATAGTATTTGGAGATGCGGCCTTTAAGGTTAGATGAGGTCATGAGAATGGTCTCCATGATGGGATTAGTGCCCTCATAAGAAGAGACTAGAGATATTATGCTCATGCTTTCTGTCTCTTTCTGTCTCTCTGTTCAGTCACTTTCTCTGTGTCTGTGTCTCTGTCTTTCTCTGTCTCTCTGTCTCTCTCTTGCTAGACACTGCAAGAAGACAGCTGTCTGCAAGCCAGGAAGAGAGCCCTCACCAGGAACCGAATTGGATGGCACCTTGATCTTGTACTTCGCAGCTTCCAGAACTGTGAAGGCTGTATAAAAACAGAGGACTGTATAAAAGAGGAAGGGAAAGTGTTCTAACCCTGGAACCTAAATTTGAAAGGAGGAACATAGATCCTATGGAGGTGGGGAAGGGAAAAAACTATTGGTCTTCCTTCTGTTCTTGGGGCTTCTCTGGGCCACGTTTCATAACAAGGTAAATGGGAAGGAAACTGCTAGCAACTCCTATTCTCAAGGGCTTAGCAGAAAAAAGTCAATAGAGAAAATAAAATACACCAGTGGAGTCAAATTAGTCGAGAAATTTAGTACGAGAGCAAGGAAAGTCATACCTCCTAATTTCATTTGTTTTTGTTTTCCTTCCCTTTAAGGCAAGTGAAATAAGAAATAGATTTCCCCCTTAAAATCGTAGGAATTTATTACACTTTGTATGTGTGTATCAAAATATCACAGGTACCTTATAGATATGTATAATAATTATGTATCAATAAAGAAGAAATTCACTATAAAAAGGGTATTTTATTATAGAAGCCAAAGCTGAGTAAGACAACCATAAACATGGAACCACTGAGAGACTGGACAGCCCATGTTCCAGAAAGAAGTGCTCGATCCAGCAAAAGTGGATAGCTCCTGAGACCCTAATCTGGCAAAATATCGCTGGGCTTTTCTTCTCTGAAGAAACTGCCTTTTCTAGTCTGAGCCCTCCATTGCTTATTCTCCCCAGTCTCTCTTCCTTCTTGACAGTCACCTTTCGCTTATGTTCCCTCTATACTTCAGCAGTTCCTTTTGCCTGAAATTCTTTCTACTTGTTTAGCTGTCATGGACCTTTCCGATGTCAGCTTGCTTGTCTCTTGCTGGGGCCATGCTTGTTGAATGAATAATTGAGACACATAGTACTTTATTCTCTAGCATTTTATCTCTCTGGTTTTGCCTTACTTTTCACCTGTCCCTCTCTACTTGGCATCCATCATTCTAAGTAACTTCTAGGATTTTCATTTTGCTTCCTTTCCTTCTCCCAGATTCCTCAATCCTGAATTGATAGCCTGCTTTCAAAGCTCAGCTAATCCTGACGACTGCCAAACCCAAATATTCAGGCTTCACCTCTCATTCTAGCACTACTTTCCAAAAGGGTCTTTCATAGAGCATAGTTACACATATTGGATGAAAAAATAAAAATCTGAGTCAACTAGATTTGGTAAATGTAGCAGATAACAAGACAGATGTAATATCTCTACTTTTAAGGAGTTTAGAGTCTGAGAAAACTAGGTTTTCAAAGAGTGCACAAAAAGGAGTGAAGAAAGCATTTCTGGCAGCGTTCAATAGAACCCAAGGCCCAAAAGAGCGTCGCGTGGTGGTTTTAAGGAATTAAAAAGAGTCCTTGCAGCTGAAATGTGGAACGACAAAGGAAAGAGGCCCCGATTCTGCAGCTTGGGAATTGTTTAAGAGGCTTAGACTTGACTCTAAAGGCCGATGCGGTCAGGGAAGGTTTTAAACAGAAGAGTGAGATGTCATATTTGTGTTTTTCAAGATTAGTCTAGCTGCAATGTAGAGGCATTGGAGGAGGGCAGAACATATGTGAAGGAGGCAGTTTATACATTAATATTTACTGAATTGATCTTTTGTTTGGTTGAGATTTCATTTGCGATTTTTATTTCGTTGATTTTCAAAAAGCAATTCTTAAGATTTTTCCTTTAGTTTCTCATTTCCATTCCTCTAATATCCCTTTCTGAAAGTTTCCTTCTGTTGTGTTCTGCCGTTCCACTTATCTTTCAAGGACATTGCAGAAAAGCCCTTTTAGAAAACCTTTCTTGATCTTACCATTCACATATGATCTTGTGCTGTTTGCTGTTTTGTATTATTGTAGCACTTTATTGGTGTGGCCTTTCAGGCACTCATTGTAGACTGTAGGTAGGTATGGAATACCTATCATAGTGAAGACTCCTTTGAACCAGACAGAATTAGCTTCTGCTTTCTAACTGTGTGATTTAGGGCATATCACTTCAGCTCACAGACCTTCAGCTTATTTAGATGTATAATGGAAGAAAAAACCTTTTTCTCATGATCATGGTAAATAAGTGATAATAGGATTTATGTAAAGAACCTAGCATGTGTTTGAAATATAGTGGTTTCTTAGCAAGGTGGTTTCTCTCATGTTCTTCCACCTTGCCTTTTTTAATTAACTAGAGAAGGAGATCTCTTTCTCAGCCATGCATCAGTTTCAGAGCTTTGCCAACAACAGCAAATAAATAATTGATAAACTAAATGGAAGTTATCTCATACACACGCTCTTGATAAAGTAACTTGGTTCATCCAGTGGAACAGTGGTATAATGCATAATTAGTAATGTTCTCTTATCCTATTGTGTTAGATATGGTTTTGCCCACATGGGTTGCTCATAAAATTTCTTTTTAGTGAGTCTGGAAGAGCACTAGTAATTATGATTTCGGAATTTTTTTATGCCCTAATTTTGTATTCTTCAGACAGTAATTCATTTTCTAGAGGCTGGTCTGATTTTCTTTAATATTTACTCTCTT
>NW_012140636.1:3053364-3053781 GCF_000956105.1 Propithecus coquereli | reverse complement strand
GGCCTCTCAAGTAGCTTCCTACCTCAGGTCCTCTTTTTCTCCTCTCACCATCCATGATGGGGAAGTTTGGGGTTCTGGTTTTGATAAAATCAAGTTGTATTTAGGTTGTTTGATTACTGTAGCATGCATTTTTATCGGGAAGCTAGACACATCGGATCTGTAGTACCCTGACAAGGTCATTTTTTTTTGCCATTTTCTGTCCTCCATTCTTGGTCCAGGAGAAAAACAAGATGTGGGGTACAGAGAAACTCTGAGATGTAGAAGAGAGATATCTCCTCCTCTGTCCCAAAGTATTTCATATTTTTCGAATAGTGTTAAAATAATTTAACCATCCTTTGTTGGATTGTTAATCTTTCTACTGCGTATTTTTGATGGCTCTTGACATCTTTTCACATGAAGTTGAAAATAAATATGGAT
>NW_012140636.1:3040713-3041381 GCF_000956105.1 Propithecus coquereli | reverse complement strand
ATTTTCTTTATCCACTCATCCCTTGGTGGGCACTTAGGTTGGTTCCATTATCTTTGCTGTTGTGAATTGTGCTGAAATAAACTTAAGGTACAGGTGTTTTCTTTGTAAAATGACTTCATTTCCTTTGGGTAGATACCCAGTGGTGATATCGCTGGATCAAATGGCAGGTCTACTTTCAGTTCTTTGAGGAATCTCCATACTGCCTTCCATACAGGTTGTACTAATTTACAGTCCCATCTACAGCGTATAAGTCTTCCTTTTCCACTACATCCCTGCCAACATATATTGTTTTTTTGATTTTTTAATAATGGCCATTCTTATGGGATAAGATGGTATTTCACTGTGGTTTTAATTTGCATTTCCCTGATGATTAGTGGTGTTGAGCATTTTTTCATATGTTTATGGAATTTGCCAACTTTTGTGGCCTCCCCAAAAAACCATCAGGTCTTCTGTAAAAATCCACTATTGCGTATATAGATAAATAAAAAAGAAACATTAAAAAATTTTTTGTCTAGTTTACTGTAAATACTAAAAAATTTAGATGGAAAATATATCTAACTTTATTAATATTGGTTTGTAGTAACATATACTAATTTACATTAATGTTGACTTAATACCAAGATAATTATTTCAAATTCTGAGAGAAGACATTACTTTTCTTGAGCTAA
>NW_012140636.1:3031647-3038123 GCF_000956105.1 Propithecus coquereli | reverse complement strand
TCACATTACATAACACAAGTCAAGTTGCAAACAGCTCAGCATAAGACACATATCCAAATTCCTTCTGGGTTGTCATCATCAAATATTTTGACCAAGAATATGAGAGTAATAAAACAACTTTATTGGAAAACTTATGGAAGACATAGCAAGAACTTTGTAAAAGTAGTATCTATAAGGCAATATTGCTAAATTGAGCTATAAAAAAATTAAGACTTTCTATTAATCCAAAAGACACCGGTCACTGAAAAAGAAAGCCACAGAATGGAGAAATATAGAAAATCGACTAGAAAAATGAGCAAGTACTTGAATAGGACCTTCACTAAAGAGAATAACCAAATGGCTCATAAAAAATAAAATGATGACCAACCTCATTATTCATTGGCAAAATGCAAGTTAAAATTACAGTGTGTTATTACAACGCCTTGAGGAGAAAATGAAATAGACTGAGTACTCAGTGTTGGCAAGAGTGTAGGGCAACACTACACTGTTAGTGAGAAGGCAGATATTGGAAGATTCTGGTTCAAGATGACTGACTACAGCATACACTCACGCTCTCCAAAAAGAACTAAAATCATGGGCGGACAATCATACCTGTAAGAGAACATCTAGGAGAGAACATTAGAATTCAATGGAGAAATCATGGGAAAAACCTGAGGCATAGGAGATGCGAGCAAGTGGCCAGCTCTGCTGAGATCAGCAGGGAGCCCCGCAAGGCTCAGTGTTGTGGGAAAAGTGTAAGTGAAAGTACTTTTGGAATCCATATCCCTGCCTCTGACTGCTGTAATCCAAACCCACATGAACACTGAACTAGCATGGGTAGTGATGTAGAGACACTGCAAGCGCATTGCACCAGGCAGGGACTGGGTTTACTCAACCACTCCCCTCCAAGACCTGAGCAACAGCAGCAGGGAACCATTTTGGGAGCATGGCCATCATGGAACTGCATCCTGCCCTGGGAAACACAACTCCTGTATTTCCACATCCTGGGAGCGCCTATCGACATTCCCCAGGGTCTACTCAGAGGGCTTCAGTGGCACAGTGCTGGCTGTACCCAAAGGAGTTGCAGGATCCCCAGTCTCTAGTCCACAGGATGAATATTATTCCCTGGGGAAAGAATGGCACAGCACACCACAAGTCATCTCCTGGGAGAAAGGAAAGCCAAGCTCACTCTTTCCATAGCCCAAGAGCTTTCTGTCTGGGGCTGTGAGAAGTGATCCCACCTCCAGCAGCACCACAAACTCTGGACTTGGTTTTGCAAGTGAAGAGTGAAATCCCTTCCCGCCAGCAGAGCAGCCTCTGTGCTCAGGCTCATGCATAGGGATGGGATCCTTCCTCCCCTTCCACATACTTAGTCCTGCTGCCACCGGAGGCTGGGACTAGCTAGCTAGAGGACTACCTATCTGGGGTAGTGAGTGGTAACTGCATCCCCACTGGCAGTGTAGCTTCTGCACAAAGGCTCATGCACAAAGACAGGGTCCCTCCACTCCTGAGTGTGACGTGGTGGCACTGCTTCCACAGAGAGCAGGAAAGCCTGAGAGAAGCAAGCCTTGGATTACTAGGGGCAAGTCCACACCAACACTGCTACTGCCACCACCCATACCATGCCCCAGAACAACTCACATGCCCAACCCACTGCTGCCAATACAGACATGTGAGCAAGCCACCTGGTGGCTCAAGAATTGGCCGGCTGGTAACTGCCAACACAGGTGCTAGCATACACTGCCCGGGGGCAAAAGATAGGTACACTCGGTCCACAGCCGTGGACTGAAGACGGGTCCTCCTGCATTCCCAGTCCCTAGCACAACTTCACCACGGCCCCAATAATAACTATACTCTAAGCTTCTGAGGAAGGTTGCAGGAAGCACTAATGGTGTTTACAATAAAAGAAATCATGCAGAGACTACACTACTGCATGCAAAGTGTAGAAACAAGGCCAAAGTGCCCTACCTAACCAACAACACAGATACATCTGCAGAAAAACGTCCTTCTCTACGAAAGTAAATTCAAAAATAGGAAGAAGCAACTGTTACACCAGATGCACAGCAATCAACTTAAGGACATAGAAACATGAAAAAGAAAGGAAATATGACACCTCTAAAGGAACACAGTAATCCTCCAGCAATGGACCCTTTAAAAAAAAGTCTTCAAAATCCCAGATAAAGAATTCAAATTGATTTTTTTATTTCAAAATATTATGGGGGTATAAATGTTTTTGGTTACATGGATCACTTTTGTAATGCTTGAGTCATGGATGTAAGTGTGCCCATCACCCAAATAGTGATCATTGTACCCGTTAAGTGGATTTTTGCTCATCATCTCAACCCTGCTTTATTTCCACTGAGTTTTACTTTCCTCTGTACACATATATGTGCATCTGTTAGTTCCAATTTAATAGCGAGTATATGTGGTGTTTGTTTTTCCATTCTTGGGATACTTAACTTAGGATAATCGTCTCCAGTTCCATCCAAATTGTTTCAAAAGGCCTTAATTCCTCCTTTTTTATGGATGAGTAGTATTCCATGGTATACATACACCACATTTTCTTAATTCACTCAGGAATTGATGGGCTCTTGGATTGATTCCACACCTTTGCAATTGTGACTTGTGCTGCTATAAACATCCGAATGCAGGTGTCTTTTTGATAAAATGACTTCTTTTCCTTTGGATAAATACCTAGCAGTGGGGTTGCTGGATTGAATAGTAGGTGTACTTTTAGTTCTTTGAGGAATCTCCATACTGTTTTCCACAGTTGTACTAATTTGTAGTTCCACCAACAGTGTATAAGCTTTTGTTCTCTCTGCATCCATGCCAGCATCTATTGTTTTTGGAATTTTTAATAAAATCCATTCTAACTGGGGTAAGTTGATATCTCATTTTGGTTTTAATTTGCATTACACTGATGATTAGTGATGTTGAACATTTTTTCGTATGTTTATTGGTCATTTGTCTACCTCCTTTTGAAAAACTTTTGTTCATGCCTTTTTCCCACTTTTTAATTTTTTTTTTTTTTCTTGCTGATTTGCTTGAATTGTAGATTCTGGTTATAAACTTTTTATTGGATTCATAGCATGTGAGTATTTTCTCTCATTCTGTAGGTTGTCTGTTTCCTCTGTTGATTATTTTCTTATCTGTGCAGAAGCCTTTAATTTAATTCAGTCTCATTTATTTATTTTTGTTGTTTCTGCAATTGCCATTGGGGTCTTATTCATAAATTCTTTTCCTAGGCTGATATCTAGAAGAATTTTTCCTATATTTTTTTCTAGAATTTTTATGGTTTCATGCATTACATTTGAGCCTTTTATCCATAGTGAATTACCTTTTGTAAGTGGTGAGAGATATGGATCCTGTTTCATTCTTCTACATGTGGCTATCCAATTTTCCCAGCATCATTTATTGAATAGGGCTCTTTTCCCTAGTGTACATTGTGGTCTGCTTTGTCATAGATTAATTGGCTGTATGTGGATCATCTTATGTCTGGGTTCTCTGTTCTGTTCCATTGGTCTATGTCTCTATTTTTCTGCCAATACCATGCTGTTGTAGTTACTATAGCCTTGTAATATATTTTGAAGTCTGGTAATGTGATGCCTCCGGATTTGTTCTTTTTGCTTAAGATTCCATTGGTCTATGTCTCTATTTTTCTGCCAATACCATGCTGTTGTAGTTACTATAGCCTTGTAATATAGTTTCAAATCTGGTAATGTAAAGCCACTAGATTTGTTACTTTTCCTTAAGATTGCTTTAGATATCTGGGTTCTTTCTGGTTCCTAACAAAGTGTACAATTGATTTTCTAGATCTGTGAAATATGGCATAGGTATTTTGATGGGGATTGCATTGAATCTGTAAATTACTTTGGGTTGTATGGGCATTTTAAAAATGTTGATTCTACCAACCCATAAGCATGATATGTTTTTCAGTTTGTTTGTGTTCTCTGTGATATTTTTCCTCAGTGTTTCATAGTTCTCTTTATAGAGAACGTTCACTTCATTTGTTAAGTATATTCCTAGGTATTTTATTTTTGTTGCAGCTTGTTGTGAATGATATTGAGTCTTTCATTGGACTCTCAGCTTGACTATTATTGGTGTATAGGAATGCTACTGATTTGTGTACATTGATTTTGTAACCTGAGACTTTGCTGAGTTTATTTGACAATTCCAGGAGTCTTTTGGTGGGATCTTTGGGGTTTTCTAGATATAAGATCATATTGTCAGCAAAAAGTGATGGTTTGACCTCCTCTTTCCCAATTTGGATACCCTTTATTTCTTTCTCATGCCTGATTGTTCTGGCTAGGACTTCCAACACTATGATGATAGAGGTGGTGACAGTCAGCTACTTTGTCTTGTTCCAGTTCTTACTGGGACTGCTTCCAACTTTTCCCCATTCAGTATGATGTTGGCTATTGGTTTGCCATATATATGGCTTTCAATTTTGAGGTACATTCCTTCTATGCAGAGTATTTTGAGGGTTTTTATCATGAAAGGGTGTCAAATTTTGTCAAATACTTTTTCTGCATCTATTGAGATGATCATGTGGTCTTTGTTTTTGCTTCTGTTTATGTGGTGAATCACATTTATTGATTTCTGTATGTTGAATTATCCTTTCATCTCTGGGATTAAGTCCACTTGGTCATTGTGGATTACATTTTTTTATGTGCTGTTGAATTCAGTTTTCTAGTACTTTATTGAGGATTTTTGCATCTATATTCATAAGGAATATTGGTCTGTAATTTTCTTTCTTTGTTGTGTTATTTCATTTTTTTGGTATCAAAGTGATATTGGCTTCATAGAATGAATTGTGGAGGATTCCCTTCTTGATGTTATGGAATATTTACTGCAATATGGGTACCAGCTCTTTCTTGCATGTTAGGTAAAATTTGGCTGTAAATCCATCTGGTGTGGTGCTTTTTTTGTTGTCGGAATATTATTAATACTGCTACAATCTCAGTATTCATTATTGGTCTATTCAGGAGTTGTACTTCTTCTGGATTGATACTTGGGGGGTTGTGTGTTTCCAGGAATTTGTCCATTTCCTCTATGTTTTTGATTTTCTGTGTGTAAAGATTTTGACAGTATTTACAGATGATATTTTCTGTTTCTGGGATATCAATTGTAATGTTTCCTTTTTCTTTCTGATTAAGCATATTTGGTTTCTCTCTTCTCTATTCCTGGTTAATCTAACAAGATGTATATCAATTTTGTTTATCTTTTCAAAGAACCATTTGTTTCATTGATCCATTCTATTGTTTTTTTTTTGTTTTCCATTTCATTTAGTTCTGCTCTGACCTTGGTTATTTCTTCTCTTCTATTGGCTTTGGGTTAGGTTTGCTTTTCCTTTTCTAGTTCCGTGAAATGTGTCATTAGATTGTTAATTTATGATCTTTTTGTCTTTTTGATGTGGGCATTTAAGGCTATAAATTTTCCCCTTAGGACTGTTTTTGCTGAATCCCATAGATTTTGATAGCTTGTATCCCCTTTGTCATTCCCTTCAAGGAATCTTTTTATTTCCATCATAATTCCATTATTGACCCAATAATCATTCAGCAGTAGGATGTTTAATTTCCATGACGTTGTGTAGATTGACTATTTCTCTTGGAGTTGATTTCTAGTTTTATTCCACTGTAGTTTGAGAAGATACATGGTATGATTTCTGTTTTTTTTGAATTTGTTGAGACATCTTTTGAGGCCAGCAATATCATTAGTCTTGGAGAATGTTCCATGTGCTGATGAGAAGAATGTACATCCAGTAGTTTTTGGGTAAAGTGTTCTGTAATTATCTGTTAGGCTTATTTATTCTAGACTGCCATTTAAGTCCAATGTTTCTTTCTTTATTTTCTGCTTGGATGACCTGTCCAGTTCTGCCAGTGGGTATTGAAGTTTCCAGAAATTATAATTCTGTTGTTTATCTATTTGCTTAATTCTAGTATAATTTGCTTTATGTAACTGGCTGCTCCTTTGTTAGATGCATAAATATTTAAAATTGTTATGTCTTCTTGTTGAATTTCTTCCTTTACCATTATATAATGACCATCTTTGTCTTTCTTTACTATTGTTTATTTAAAGTCAATTATATCTGATATGAGAATGACTACACCTGCTTTCTTTTGATTTACGTTTGCATGTAATATTTTTTTCCATCCTTTCACCTTGAGTCTGTATGACTACTTGTAAGTTAGACGTGTTTCCCAGAGATAGCAGATAATTGGGTTGTAATGTTTCTTCCATTCAGCCAGCCTATGTCTCTTGAATGGGGCATTCATATCATTCATATTGATTGATAGAATTGTTCTGTGAGATGCTCCTATTTTCATCCTGTTGGGTAGTACTTTATTACTTTGTTTTATCTCTTGTGCTATTGTTTTATATGAGCTCTTAACTTTAGCTTTTGAATGGTTTTACACTGGTGAGTGTCTATTGTACTGATCCATGTATAATGCAGTTCTGAGTATTTTATGCAGGGCAGGTCTTTTTTTTTTTTTTTT
>NW_012140636.1:3027647-3030602 GCF_000956105.1 Propithecus coquereli | reverse complement strand
CACATCACCAAGATAGCATGCATTGTACCCATCAGACGGGTATTTTCCCTTCCCTCCTTCCCCCTCACATCTGCTTGATTTCCTTTGAGTTTTACTACTATAGGTGTATGTGAGTGTTGAGTGATTAGTTCCAGTTTAATAGTGAGTATATGTGGTGTTTGTTTTTTCATGCTAGCAATACTTCACTTAGAAGAATGGTCTCCGGTTCCACCCAGGTTGTTACAAAGGGTATTAGTTCACCACTTTTTTATGGCTGAGTAGTGCTTCATGGTATACGTATACCATATTTTGTTAATCCACTCATGCATGTATTGATGGGCACTTGGGTGGTTTCTACATCTTTCCAATTGTGAATTGTGCTACTATAAATATTCAAGTGTAAGTCTCTTTTTTATAAAATGTATTTTTTCTTTTGGGTAAATACCCAGTAGTGGGAATGCTGGTAGGTCTACTTTTAGTTCTTTGATGTATCTTCACACTACCTTCCATAGAGGTTGTATAGTTTGCAGTAACACCAACAGTGTGTAAGTGTTTCAACTCCATTTCTGTTGTTTTGTGACTTTTGTATAAAAGCCATTTGGTTTTTATTTTTTGTATTTTTTATTTTTAAATATGTTGACCTCTTTAGTGAATTTTTCATTCATTTCCTGAATTGTTTTTCTGGTTACTTTGAGTTGGTTTTCCATTTTATCTTGGATTTTCTTGAGCTTCCTTACAATCTACATTTGGAATTCTTTATCTGCCATTTATATATTTTCATTTTGGTTGGTATCCATTGATAGAGTGCTGGTGTTTCCCTTTGGGGGTGTCCTTTTGTTCTGATTTTTCATGCTTGTGAAGTTCTTGCCTGCTTCCTTCACATCTGGAGCTGCTGTCACTTCTTATTTTTGGATTTTCTTTTGTGTAGATGGGGCTTTTTTTCCCCCGTCACTTGTAAGGATGTATCTCTAGTACATGTTTGGAAATAATCTATGGTTTTATTTGTGGGTGCTTTGATGGTGGTGTAGGTTTCGCATGTATGCCTTAGTTATAGATATCCTTAGAGTAGTGGTTTTCTCTGTTACTAGTTATTTGTAGGCTGTAGCAGTGGTGTGCTATGTGTGTGGGCAGATTCCCTGTCTCTCTCTGATGAGAGAAGATGGAGGTCTTTGAAATCCTTTCTCTTTCCCCAGCCTTGCGGTCTTCTTAACAGTGTGAATTATATTGGCATGTCCAGTTTAATCTCTGAGACAGTAGATTGTGCTTGTGGGTAAGAATCAAAAACATCCTGTAATATTGAGTCAGTAAATGTTGTAAATAGCTGTGCAAATTGACCTCCCTGTCAGTAGGTCTTTCTTGCCAGAAGGAACAAGCTATAGTGTTGTTTTGGGGACTTGTGATGGTCTCTAGCCACCCAGGAGATGCATTCAAATGTCACAGGTGTTGGGCGGGGCCCTGGAACTTCCAGGTGAGTCCTTATTCTCCACCAAAGCAGAGGCAGGTCAGGGAGAGAGGCTGCATGGGATTGATTGGGATAAGCCTGCCTTCAGGTTCCACAAAAGCTGATAAGGTAGCTGTATTGGCAGGGATCAAAGGTCCACTCCCAGTTCTTCTGGGAAAAGCTGCCAGGGAGGGGCTAAAGTGGCCCAACCAAGCCAGAAAATCTGCTTTTTGCGGAGGGGCCATCAGAGATTCACAATCTGGCTGTCTGGAGTGGATTTCACTCTTCTCATCCCTCTCCTGCTCCACTGTCTCCCTCTGGCATCTGCCAGCAAGCAGGAGCTCAAACTAGCTGAGCTCCCCCATGATGGTGTGGTGGGCTGGGAGTTTCCCTGTCCAGGATCTTACCCTAAGCTGAGAGCATGGTCTTCCTGTGTTAGGAAGGTTGCTCCATGAGTGTACTGTGGCTGGGACTCATACTGCAGTGTCTTTTCAGTTCTGCCCACATGGGCTCCCTTGCCTCCTGAGATTATTTCATAAATCTGCCCTCCATGACCCCAAGCAACATAATCATGTCCTGGGGGTACAGGATCTCGCCTGTGGGCCTGTCCCTGGGTCCCCAAAGACCAATCCCTGACTGTGCCAGGAACAAGTTCCTGGTCTCGAGTTGCCTACTGGGTGCTCACACAGGTTTGATGTCCCTCCGCTCTGTGGTTTGTGCTGCTCTGGTGAAGCATCTGATCAAGCAGCATGGGTGAAGATTGGTTAGCAGGGAGCTCACAGTCCAAGCTCACAGTCCCTTAGTCTGCTGCAGGTCTTTAAGAGAAAAGGTTCGAGCCCCATTCTCTGTGGAAGCCTCAATGTGGTGGGAAAGGAATAGAGGGGAAGCAGCCACTCCTGAGAGCCCTGGCTCAATCATCTCTCTTAGCAGCTGCAGGTGAGGGGAGGTGAAGGAGAGGAAATGAATCTGAACAAGGAAATGGTAGCACTCTTGTCATCTCTGTACCTCTCTTAACAAGGCAGCCTACCCAGAATATCCAGGCTCTGGCATTATGCAGATCCCTCAGGACCCACTGGCCCTTGTTGCCCCCACAGTCTGGGCCAGAGTGGGAAATGTTTGTGTGGGAAAGAGTGAGATGAAAATTGAGGGGCTGGAGCCCACTGGGGAGGACAAAGACACACTGTGATTGGAGAAGCAATATGGAGCCTGCTGTCTTGGCTTAGGTCTATGGTGATGGAAAGTGACCCCAAAGGGGCTGACAATTTGGTGCTTTGTCCTCCTAGTTTCCTGGTGGCAGCAGCTTTTCGGCTCATGAGTGTAGAATGGTTTTCCAGCAGGTCGGGAGCGTGCTGACTGCCAGAGATGTGTGGGAGGGAGAAATAAACCACCCCACTTACTCTTTTTTCTGGACTCCAGGCATCTCAGGGGTTGATCTTTACTGATATTTTGCTCCTGCTTGTTCTGCTCTGCAACTTCTTCCCATGGACTCTCTGGTAGGTTCTGGCACTTTTCCCTTGGAATTACACCCAATATAT
>NW_012140636.1:3024684-3026377 GCF_000956105.1 Propithecus coquereli | reverse complement strand
TTTGTGGCAAAATAAACTTGTGGGTGCTTTACTCAATAAAAAAATAAAAGAAATAATAATAGCTATTTAATTTGAAAATTTATTTTTACTTTATATCGGTAAACTATATCATCTCTAGAGACTATGATACTTTCAAAATGACACACCTCTTGCTTTCATATAATTATGCTACATTTTTATTGTAATTTCTACCCATCATATGATTTCTGTCCTATCCAAATTAATACAAAATTCTAAAATTCTTTCATTCCAATAAAAACAGACACATTAACCAATGGAATAGGAATGAGAGCCCAGACATAAACCCATACATCTATAGACAATTGATTTCCGACAAAGGTACCAAAAACATGCAGTGGAGAAAGGACAATCTCTTTAATAAATGGTATTGGGAAAACTGGATATTCACATGTAGAAGAATGAAAATGGACTCTTATCTCACCCCTTATACAAGAATCAACTCAAAACAAAGACTTAAATGTAAGACCTGAGACTGTAAAACTACTAGAAGAAAATATGTGGGAAAAGCTCTACAACATTGGTCTGGGCAATGATTTCTTGGATATAACCTCAAAAAAACAGGCAACAAAAGCAAAAATAGACAAATTGTATTGCATCAAACTAAAAAGATTCTGCATGGCAAAGGAAACAATAGAGTGAACAGATAACTCACAGACTGGGAGAAAATATCTACAAATCATTATATCAGATAATGTGCTGACATCTGAAATATACAAGGAACTCAAATTATTCAATAACAAGAAAACAAATAACCCTATTTAAAAAATTGGTAAAGGATCTAAGTATACATTTCTCAAAAGAAGACATACAAATGGCCAACAGATGTTGAGCATACAAATGCTCAACATCTCTACTCATCAGAAAAGTGCAAATTAAAACCACAATGAGATATCACATCATACCTGTTAGATAGGCTATTATCAAAAAGATGAAACATAAGAAGTGTTGATGAGGATGTGAAAAAAAGTGAACCCTTGTACACTGTTGGTGGTACTATAAAGTAGAACAGCCATTTTGGAAAATGGTGGAGGTTCTTCAAAACACTCAAAATAGAATTACCTAATGATCCACTTCTGGGAATATATCCAAAGGAATTGAAATCGGTATGTCAAAGAGATGTCTGCACTCCATGTTCATTGCAGCATTATTCCCAGTAGCCAAGATATGGGAACAATCAAAGTGCCCATCAGTGAATGAACAGGTTAAAAATGTGGTATATATACACAATGAAATACTATTCAGCCTTAAAAAAGCAGGGAATTCTGTCATTTGCAACAACCTAGGTGAACCTAGAAGACATTATATTAAGTGAAATAAGACAAGCACAGAGAGACAAATACAGTATGACCTCATTTATATGTGCCATCTAAAACAGTGGAACTCATAGAAGGAGAGAGTAGAATGGTGGCTCCCAGTGGCTGGGGGAGTAGAGGCAGACAAGGAAAGGGGAGATGTTGACCAAAGGGTACAAAGTTTCAGTTAGAAGGGTAAGTTCTGGTGGTCTATTGCACAGTATGGTAACAAGAGTTAATAATGATGTATTTTATATTTCAAAATCGCTAAAAAAGAGGATTTGAAATGTTTTCACCACAAAGAAACAGTAAATATTTGAGGTCATGGATATGTTAATCAGCCTGATTTAATCATTTCACAATGTATACATGTATTAAAA
>NW_012140636.1:3016311-3020309 GCF_000956105.1 Propithecus coquereli | reverse complement strand
GTGGCAACACAATAAGCAAAATATCCTTGCTCTAAAACCTAAAACATTCCTTTACATTTCTGTAAGTACCAAGCAGAAGAATTTGTAATACCACGGCTGTCAGAGGGCAGAACAACGCACATGTTCTGGGTGTGGTATATTAAGGGACACAGACAACTTGCAGCAAAACTATTTTCACGAAAAAGTGGAAAAGTGTGTATAAATCCACGTACACACAACCAGACACATATGTGTCATTGTATTTATGTCAACGTGTAGGTGCATCGTGTGGCGGTTAGGAGCGTATTCTTTCATGCCAGAAGGACCTGGGTAGAAATTTTTGCTTATGGGCAGGTTAGTTAACCTTGAAGCTGTTGTTTCTCATTTATAAAACTGAAGAAGACTTTATACTTATAAAACACTTAAAGACATATTTGCACACGTAAAAATTCATAAACGTTAGTTAATATGGTTAGAAACTGTGACGCTAAGTGAGTTACTGCATCTAATGTGAATAGCACAGTGTTTGACACTCTCAGTGTGGACGCTGCTCTCCTTTGCAGCAGCTCCAACGTCTGTGCAGCTGGAGGCTGATGGAAGATTCTTATGCTCATGACGTGATCGTGAAGATTACAGTGATCGTGATGATGAATATCTGTGTTTTGCTATCTAGAAATGTTCTCAAATTTGCACTCTCGTATTTGACTTCAAAAAATCTTCTGGGAGAATGGAGAAGTTGTGTAAAATATGTATCAGATCAACAAATGTTTGTGTAATACCTGTTGAGTAAAGGTATTTCAAAATACAGCACTTCCTCTTAAGGGATTTAAAATTAGGATGGCGATGCAAGGTATGCATATATAAATATTGTGAAATATTGTTGAAACCTAAGACTTCACATGGGACATTAATGAAGAAGGCAATTATATCACTGAAGGTACATAAAGACATATTCTTTGGTGTTAAGTCTTAACTTCTGCAGCTATCAAGCAAAGTTAATTTCTGTAGAAGTACTTTAATAGAAAGTTCTGTGGTTCCGACTTCTGGGGAACCCTAAGTCTTGTATTTTTTTTATCATTGCTATTTTATTTCTATCTTTTCTTTTAAATGGTGAAGTGGTTGAGGGGGGATTGTGCTCACTCCACACTGAGTATTAATTCAATGCTTCCCTTGGATTTCCAGCGCTCGATGTTGCTCCAGCTTGCACTGTATCTTAAGGCTTATCAGGAAAGTCTGTGCTAACTGCCAGATGGTATGTTGACCGAAGGAAACGAGCCTTTAGCTACTGGAAATCGATTGTGCCAAGTACAACATTCCTAAGCAAACATGGAAGGAGAGATCATTGTTTTTGGTCCACCTAGTCCTCCGGAAGAGGTGCTGAGTCCTGGCATTCCAGTAGGGCTGGGATGGCAAAGTAAGAAGAGATTCAGGAGACCACTTGGAAGTATTTTTCCCTACTTAATTAGGCAATAAAGATTTTCCAGGAAACTGTACTTACTTAGAGTGAAAAGTTCTTTAATATTGCTGACCTAAGATATTGCAAAAATATGTGCTTGGGGCTTTATTCTCAAAATATGTCTCAACCACTTCACCACCTTCACTACTCCAGCCCTAACTCCAGCATCGTCATTTTTCCTGAGCCACTTGCAATAGTCTCCGACCTACTCTCTGTTCAGTCATTTCTACACGCAGAAGACATATTTATTATTTTGAAGTGTTAGTCAGATTGTGAGACTCTTCTGTTGAAAGCCCTCTAGTGGCTCTCCATCCCACTCCAAGCAAAAGCCAAAATCCTGACAATGGCCCATGAGTACTGACATTATTTCTCTATCCCATCATCACTCTGGCTTCCGCTGTTTGGTTCCCACAACTCTGCCCTCCTTTGCTGTGCTTTGAATATGGGACCTGCTCCCACTCAGGGCCTTGGAACATAACTGTCCCCCCTCTGGGAAACCTTTTACAGAATCCGGCATCCAGATATCCACACAGCTCTTCTCTGCTTCTCACCTCCTTTAGGCTCTTGCTAAAATGGTACTTTCTCAGAGAAGCGTTTTTTGATCACTCTGATGAAATTATTACACTCCTCGACTTTACCAGCCCATTGCACTTCTTTGTATTAATAATTATTTTCTCCACTATTCCAACAGACATTATGATATAGTTTGTTTATTTGTGTATTCTCTACCTCCCACTATCAGAATATAAGCTCTATGAAGACAGGGATTTTTGTCTATGATTTTCATTGCTAACTCGAATCTGGAAGAATGCTTGGTTCAGATAAGAAACTCAATGAATATGTATTGGATAAATAGAGTGAATGTATTGTGCTAACCCTTAACATCTAACCTCAATCTTACCAATGACCTTGAAGTTTTATTGAGTATCTGAACTTGCTCCTTTCTTCCAGCCAAAGAGATATGACTAAAATCATGGCCTAGAGGCACAACTTGGCAAGACATTTTAGTTCTAACTCTGCACTCCCTGGCTATTTGTTTTTCTTAACATTAAAGTCAGCCACACTGAGCTGGTTTTAGGGAGCATTCTTATGAGGGCCTCTGACACAAGAAGGTGAAAGAGATGGAAGCACACATTTCAAAGTGAATCTAAGTCACTTTCTAGAAGCCCTGGTAGAGTCCAATGGGTTAGTGGCAGAAAAGCTCTAATTCTTTCGTGCTTCTTAATGGGTTTTCCAACATGGACATTTGCAAACATGTCAACATCCTCACCAGGACAATAAGACAAATACAGAAGAAAGAGGGAAAGTATACATGGACAAAGGACTTGTACAATGTGTGTTGCTGGAAGGCAGATGAAAATAAATGAGTTTTCAATTCACAATAAGCATTTATTTGGCCCTTTAAGTATACCAAATTAATAGGGGTTATTGACTTATTGACTTGTCTTTTGTATATAAAATAGGCAAATTGGCTCACCATAAAACTTCAGTAGAGAAAAGAAAAGAAAAAGTTTAATTCCTGTTTGGGTTGTATGTAACACATGCTGTTTGGTATGACAAAAAGAAGGTATGAATGATTGCAAACTATCTGTCAAAGTTAGTCTCATATGAGTAATGAATAAAACAATCCTTATGTAATTTTGTCAGACTTTCATTTTCTCGTGAAATACTGCCATGTTTACAGTTAGTCTGGGGAGAAAAAACTTATTTCCCTCAGGCAATAAATAACAAATGAGGACTACAATGCATACTTTTGTATATTTTTATTTCCAAAACAAGAACAGTCAGGTGACAGAAAGCAATGTGATATATTTTATATTCCAATTAGCTCAGGATTGTATTACATCAGGATAAAGTTATTTTAATTATGAATTATAATTCCTTATCATCAAAAGTTATATTTATATGCTTTCATTAAAATGTTTGAATTTCTAGTCTTTTTACTTTTCTCATTCTCCACTCATAATTAATCTCTCTCTAGCATGACTTCTGATAATACTGTCATTATCCTTTTTAAAAGAAAATTAAGACCGTAAAAAAATGTCAATAACCATTTATTGGTGCTCTGGCAGGTGACAGGAACTATGCTTGGTACTTTATACATTTGATCACCTAAAAACTTACAAGGTAAATATTTCTATTCTCATTTCATAAATGCAAAGCTTGAGATTTGGAAATCACAAATCTAGAAAAGATGTGGGAAAGCTTAAATCAAATCTATGATTCTAAAGCTTCTATTTTTTTCCCTATACATAGTAACTTCCTCAAACTATGTATTTTTCAGATAAAAATTATTCCATACATGCATCAGAGGAAAAGATAGAAGAAAATAATATGTATTAAATATTTACAATGTGCAAGATTGTGTTCAATGCTTTTGTTATATTATTTCAAAAATCCCACGTTAAAGCACGGTGTGGTGGGTGCCATTATCCCATTGTACAGATGAAAACATTGGGTTAGAAAGAGGTTAAGTGTGAACAGCTATCAAGGGATTTAATTGTGAGTCCCACTGAACTATCCCACACTAAAGTTGGGGAAAGTGTAGAATAAAAAATTTGTG
>NW_012140636.1:3014851-3016261 GCF_000956105.1 Propithecus coquereli | reverse complement strand
AAACCTTTCAGAATTAAGCAAGTCCTCTGTGGGAAACACTGGAGTCAATGCCAATAAGAAAAATATTTAAGGTATAGAATCATGACTATTAGGAGGAAATGTTGTCTAGGGCAACATTCTAATCAAAGTAGGAATTTCTCTTTACACATCCCTGCTATCTAGCCTTCCAGCTGCTGCCTGAAGAAGAGCAATGTCAAGGAGCTCACTGTTTTTTAGGATGGCTTATTTAATTTCCAAACACTTCATGCCATGGGAGCCTTCTTCAATACAAGATAAATCTATTACCATTCCTGTAGCTTTCTACTTAACTTGCTAGTTATGCCTCTGGCCCCCAAAATGAATGAATCTCTTTAGGGGAAGCCCTAAAAATACTTAATTATTTATTGTGTTTTACCACAAGTTGGTTTTTGGAGAATCCATTTAGCAATATAGTATAAAAATAATAAGAATAGCTACAATCAAATTGCTAACTGTATCATGTGCCATTCCTTTAGATTTCACAGATTACTTTGAATATTTATTGAGATCATCATTTTACAGAGGAAAACTCAAGTAGTGGTCACAGAAGTTAAAGAGTACACCAGAGTCAAGCATTAGTCAGGGGTAGAACTTGGTGTTAAGATCCATTATTTCCTGTAGCAGAGCCCAAACCCACCACAGTTTTACTCTGCAGCCCACAGTAGGACATGCTTTCCAGATTTCTCATCATCATATTTGATCTCCTTTAAATGACCTTGATTTGGAATGTGCCTCTTTAAATATAGTACTCAGAACTGGATGTAATACTCAAGATGTCATGTGAACAGCACAGACTAGAATGAAACTTAATTTATTTGAACTGGACTTGATATATTAAGTAGCGCAATATAAGTTTACAATAACTTTTCCATAACCACATTACAAAACCATTTTTATTCAATATAGTTTGTGGCCATCTTGTTCAACTCAAAATTTCTCTTGGTATCACCCTAATATAATATCTCCTTAGTCAGGTAATTCCACAGTTGACATTTTCACATAAATGCACAATTTACATTTAGTTTTATTAAATTTCCTATTTTTATTTTGGCCATTTTCATCTTACCAAATCTTTCAAAATCATAATTGTCAGCCATTACATTAATTCTTCTTCTTAAAGAGTCTGTGTGTCAACTTAAATTGTTATCAGCATGCCTTCTATGGCCTCAACCTAATAATATTGTTTATGAGTCTAATAGGACAATCCTCCCTCTGAGTTGTCACTAGCCATTGCTATTTAAGTGTGTTTGTTCAATATTGCTTCCTAAGTTTAGCAAGGGTATTATGGATGTTAAAGGTAATGACTTCACAAATGTTTGAATTGATATTTAATATGCCTCTGTTATCTCTTCCATTCATAAGTTCCCAACTTACATTGATTTGAATTAATGA
>NW_012140636.1:2995728-3002466 GCF_000956105.1 Propithecus coquereli | reverse complement strand
TTTTTTTTTTTTTCAAATAGAAGGAAAGCATACCATTAAAGTCAGCTAAAGAGATTCAAAATGGCTGCATCGTAACTGAGCGTTTTCAGGGTGTTCGAGATGTTGCGTTATATGACCATGTAAAGGGGACCCTGTGACCAGAAGAATCCTTACGCTTTGGAGGGGAGAGCTAAGGTTGCTGTGGAAGTATTTGTTGTGTTATATAACCATGTAAAGCGGACCCTGTGACCAGAAGAATCCTTATGCATTGGAGGGGAGAGCTAAGGTTGCTGTGGAAGTATTTGCTCTGGAATTTCTGGCTTATTGGGGATTAAAATCAGGTAATTAACATCCTGCAAATATGGTAATTAGGATGAATTCACTTGGAAGGGGAGTGAATTAAAACAACCCTCGGAGCTTCTTTCTTCTGGAGGAAAACAATGAAATTGACATGGCTCTAATGGCCCTGGCTTTGTCTGGGTCCCTACAAACCACCCTGTCCCTTTCCATATAGTGACTTCAACCATTTCCTGGACATCCTACTTTCAAGAGAAATAAGTGCAGAGAAAAGGAGAGATAAACAATGAAGACTTCCTTAAAGGCTTTCATGAATCCCACAAGTTTCATGAGGTGGATGAGGTAACTTTATCTGTCCTCAGACTTTCCATTCATAGCCCAAGGATGGGGAGCCAACTGAAATTTGGTCTTACAGCAGATCCCAAAGGAAAACTTAAGTGTTACAAATTTTTATGTGTGGACTAAAAGTACTAAATGGGAGAAAATTGCTGAATGCATAAAAATGTGACTGCCTACAGCCTCTCTGACATTTTACAGCTTCTTTACCAAATAACTGTTGTCTGCAGAACCTTCAGCAATATTAGTGGAAACTCGCAGTCCATGTGGACCTAGTTCAAATGCACTAATTAATAAAGCTAATTACTTTTAAATACCATAAAATCCAGTGCTGGCTCATACTGTGTTCATCTGTCTTTGTTCTGTCCACACCATGTTTCTTTTTTTATTTCTTTTTCTTTCTTTCTTTTCTTTTTTTTTAAGAGACAGGGTCTTACTATGTTGCCCAGGCTGGAGCATAGTGGCTATTCACGGATGCTATCATAGCGCACTACAGCCTCAAACTCTTGGGCTCAAGTGATCCTCCCGTCTCAGCTGGGACTGTAGGCATGTACCACCATGCTTGGCCATGCCACTTTTCTGTGTGGAACCTTCTCAGCTTGGGAACTGCTCAATGAACTACTTCCTTGCCCATAAAAGACCGTGTCTCACCTAATTACTACTTTTTGTGTGGTCATAGGAGGTTATTTTTAGTTTTCCTTCCTTAACTTCTAAGGACATTTTTGGAGCTGTAAAGAGTACAAAATAGTACAGGTGTATATTTACATCAATAACAGAAGTACATGACTCCATATACTGAACTATATCCTAAAGTTTCCAAATTGTACTTTTGATTTATCCTAAATAGGAGGCAAATTTACAAAGTGAAAGAGGGACTAGAAATTATAGAAATTGTGACAGAGCCCAGGAATATTTTAATATGCATATTAATATACTATAGTACTGTCTTAAATATGGAATATGTATTTAAAATGTCTTGGAATATTACTTAAGGAGTGGACTTCATGTCTGACTCTTAGAACTATACAAGTTTAGATGTACAAAGGATGCTTTTCCATAGTCATTCACATAAATAGTGGCAGAGGACAAAATTGCAAGCTAGGCTTTCTGATTTTCTTTCAATCTTGGATTTTCTTTAGAGGCAAAGTCATATCTCTCATGTTAGATTCAAAGTAAACTATTGACAGGTGACATGTTTGACTATTTTTGTTCCTGGAACTCTCTTTTGCGTTTTATATAGTCTTCACTTCTTAAATTTTTCTCTTTTCCAGAAAGAGAATAATTGAGAACAAATTCTCATGCATTACTCTGCTCAAGGGTCAAAGAGCCAATAAGGAAACCATCAATAATTCTAGCCTTAAGAATAGTGGTCGCAGGCTGTACTGTGCGCTCTGCTAACTGGGTGTCCCGAGGTTCACAGACGAAAAGGAGTGATAAGCTACAAGCATATCAGGGACCCAATCATGAGACACAAGATTAGGAAATGACAAAGGGAAGCTGGCATTCCCAAAGAAAAAATTGAAGTGTCCAAATTTTCTTTTCCGAAAAGTTGGTGTCTCGCAATGTCGACAGGAGACGTGGCTACGCAGCTGCTGCAATGTGGCACTTTGCTCTCTGCGAGACTCATCTATTTGCAATCCTATCACTGTCTGAGGTTTCATGACACATAACAAGGCAGATATTTAATTCTTCTAAATAGTTTGCTTCTAGGTATTGCCGTTAGTTTGATTTGAGTTCAGAAGCAAGAATGAAGGAAAATCCTTCATATATCTGTAATGGCCCCATTGGTTTCCTTCCTCCAGGACTGCCAACCCCGGAGACTACATCCTTTACAATCACCTGCAGTCCACCCCAATCTCTATGACAAATCCTATTTATTGACAAGCTGGCTAGCAAATCTTTCCAATTTATGAGGAGAAATAGAACAGCCACTGTGCATTCTCTCTTGGAAAATCTGTGAAACCAAATTAAGATCAGAAGATTATAAGTTGACTGCCACTTCACAGTAAAAGTAACTAGATGATTAATTAAAAGATAATGACAAATAACATATAAAATTATTATTATTCCTTATGTTTAACAGAGAATGCATATTTAATTATAAAAGAAAATAGAGCATATGGGATTGGTACCCACCGACACAACTGTGGAATGTTGGTGAGTTCTTCTGCATGGAGATTTAGGACATTAAAGAAACATCCAGACTATTAGATCTTATTTGGAAGATTCTTTTCTATCTAAAGACAAGGTGACTCTCCAAGGAGAAAACTTGTCATCACAGGGAGAGGAAGGCGGAATTGGCATTGGCTTTTTACTACCCATCACCTCTAATTGCTATGAGTGTCTTACAATCTTTTCATGAGGTAAAGACCTAGCTTAGGCAGTTGAATTTCAGAAGACACCATTTATGGTTATTCTTTAATTAAAATGTGAATTACGTCTAACCTGAGAGGATTTCACTGGGGGACACGTTTCTTTTGCAAGCTTGTCTTAGTTCTCTTTTCATTTTACATTTGCTTATAAAGTAATTGTCTTCCAAATCCTTTTGGATTTTAATTCTAAATGCAAATTTAATGGTATTTCTATTTGTGTCATCTTCCAAAGAGATCAAAAAAAATTTATGACTGTAGCTTGATCTGCATGTCTCTCATATTTAATAAATAACCTTGCAGATACACGGCCACTGTGACTCCCCCGGAGCAGAAGATAGAGAATGAAGAGTCAGATGACATCCCAAGCTCATATCGTACTTAAAAAACCACAGATGCTGGTGATTGATTAACCGCCAGTTCTTTTGGGCAATTCAGTTCAGGAGTGGGAGTGTTTTTTATCATCACATCAGTTTGTTTCAAATTTATACTTAAGCATTTTCTTGCCCTAAAAATAATATTTTAAAATTTATTTCTAGAATTCAAACATGAGAGAATATGGAAGGCAGTTACTTCTTAAACAAGTAGAAAATGAAAGAGAACTCTTAGCAAGGTTTACAAAACTGAAGGATTTGCCTGTAATGGCAATTTTTTTTAATTGTCATTACATTTCTAGCTCTCTATTTGTTCCTAATTTCTTATTCTTTCTGTTTGTGTCCCGGGACAAATATCCAAAGTTCGATGATTTTTATTAGCAAGCAAAGCAAATTCCCCGAATCCCAGGTTAATTACTAGTTTTCCCAAGAGGAACCTCTTCTGAGATGAGACCATGCCATGGAACTGTTGAAGAAAGTGAAAATTGCTTTTTCTCATTTACAAACAGCAAAAAGTTCAGCCGTCCACAGACCAATGGCAAATGCAAGGCTTTCTCAAGTCTTTTGACCCTGAAAATAGGTATGCCCTTAATTCTTATTACATTCTTCCATTCGTACCTTGCCCCTGTAAGGAATGCAAATACTTAGTGTAAAATTATAATTTCCTTTTTACACTTCAATTACAGGTGTTTTTATTTTAAGGTAAGTATTTATTTTTTTGCCTTCCTCATTTTCATTAATAATGAATAGAAAATTTCCAACTTGCCTCATTACTATACAGTAATCCAAATTACAGGTCCAATGTTTTAAGATCAATAATGTCATCTTCATACATGAAGGAAAGGAGATTATTCTCATTGCACTATTATTAGTTATTTAACAATTAAAATTTCACCACAGAAAATAAGATAGTATTATGATAGAAAAATTTGTATTTGCATGATACCATTTTGAAGCTATTTATAGTTTCTCTTTGCTCATGTTAGAGAAATTTCAGATATTTCTGAATGAGTAACACAGATTTTTTTCCTCTAGCCCTTTACCATTGCTATTGGGAGAGGTTAAAATTAAGTGGGTGGTTGCTACAGCTGACTGATTCCCGTCTGTCAGCCCATGGGCGAGAATGGAATTGACTGTAACCTTAGTTTCCAAGGTTAGAGATAGATTAGATAAATGGGAAGCAGCCACTCCTCCCACATCCTGTTCATGGAATGTAGGAAATGACTAAAATAGGGACCAAAGGAAATTTACTGTTCAAATATATCAAGGATTAGGTTCCGTAGTACTTGAAAAAAAAAAAAATCCCAAACCCTATTGTAAGAAAAAACACTATTTTCAAAGATGGATTAAGTGATTCTGGAGTTTCTGAAAAACAATTTTTTTCCAATTTATATTTGTCCCTGAGTAAACATGGAATCATACTTATTCAATGGAAACATGTTATTTTCTTTTCTCAGAGTAAATAAAATTATTAAAATGCCGCTGACTCATTCCCCTGGACACTGGGCAATTGCTATTTGTAGTCAATAAAAAGTACACTTCTCCTAAGACTGACTCCAACATTTTCTCAAAGATTGATGCTGCTTTAGGTTGCAAACTGAGGATGCCTGGGTGTAGATTTGTGCAGCTTTTTTGCACACCTAGCATGTCACACTGTATTAAGCATATGTAACTCTTGGATTTTTTAAAAAAAATAATGGCAGAGAAAGAATAAAGGAAAATATAGTAAAATAATTTTTAAATGTATAAACCTATAAGCTTGGAGCTCCTCTTGCACATTCTTAAATCCACAGGTCTGTTATGGGCACCTACATCCCATTAATGTCGGAGAAAGGATGGGCACCTCTAGGCCACGTGGAAAATCGAAGGAGGACCAGCTTCCCTGTGTCCTTGTACTCGATGTATAAATAATCCTGTAGCAACACAGGGAAAATTTGAGCCCCTTCCTTATTTAAAAAAAGATCAAGTACTGATTTTTATCATTTTTGAGATTCTTTATATTCCCCTTCTTCCCGTATTATCTTCACTGCGCTGCTGAGTACCAGCCCCACCTGGCAGGTATTTCTTGCCAGCACTGGCCAGTGAGCAGTGCAGGAGGCAAGAGGTGATAAGATAACGACTGGTAAATTATATGAATGAAAAGTTAGGCTTGGTTCTAACTTTTTATTTTTAGAAAAGGAGAAACATGAATGGAAAATCCATTCTGTATGGTGGCAGTAAAGTAAGGAGACTGATTTTATTGTATGATTCCTCAATTTTATCACTCTGTAGTCCTAGCACATCAGCAGGGCGAGGAGATGTCATTTAACGTGTCCTAAGCACAAGCAGTCACATTAGAGTAGCTCACGCTTGGAAATAAAACAAATGGGAGGAGAACCCCTACCTGCCTGTCACGCTTCACTTCCGGTTAACACAGGCGAGGGGACAGAGTCTGGTGATCAACAGATAAAGAAGAGACGTGTAGAGGTTCGCGTTTTCCTGACTTATTTACAAGAACTTTGTTAAAGGAGGACAGTGAGAAATGCATTTGCCTGGGGGAAGCGGATTAGCAAAGGCCGCAGAAAGTTCTGGAACTGCGGCCAGTCTCTCACAGTGATGGACCAGGACATTTAAAAATCTCTTCTTAGCAATCACACCACTTAGGAGTAAAAACGTCACCACCTGTCCCTCCCTATTGTTCCTCCTTTCTCTCTCTCCCTCTCCCCTCCCTTTCTCTACTTCCTATAACTTTCTCAGAATGAGGCAGTATCGTCCTGACTCTGGACTCCTGGTCAGGAGTGGGGAAGGGCCGTATAATTTTTATTAGGAACTTTCTGTAGCCGGTAAAAACACTTGGCAGAAACTGAGAGGACTCACTGAGGCTTAGCAAATTAAAAATGTATTCACGTTATGAATCTACAGGCAAAGAAATAGGAATATCAATAATCACATGAAAATGTGCTACCTCATTCATAGTAAGTTGGAAATTAAAACAGTGTGCTACAAGTTCTCACCATTCAGACAGGAAAAGATCAAATATGCAGTATTACCCAGTATTGGAGTGGATAGAGAAATGTGTATAGGCCTGTTACCTTTGAATAACCATTGGACACCTTCTGTCAATACTTAAAATGCACATACTCTTGGACCCAACAGTTCTATTTGTAAGGACTTTTGCTTACAGAACTACTAATTCAAGCAGGCACAGATCTGAATGCAAGGATGTTTAATGCAATGTTTCATGTTAATAAAAAATTGGCGAAAACTTTTTGTCCATCAACAAGGGGCTAGTTAAATGAATTTTAGCATAACCATGTAATGGATTCTATGACAGATTTTAATATGATAGACCTATAGTTTTCATTGGGAAAATATCAAAGCATAGTGAGTGAAAGCAAGATTTA
>NW_012140636.1:2984540-2993853 GCF_000956105.1 Propithecus coquereli | reverse complement strand
AACAAGTATTTCGGGTGCCTACTGCAAGCAAGACACTGGGCTGGGTTCTGGGCATATAGCAGTTAACAGGAGAAATAAGGACTTCGCATTCATGGTGTTTTAGGACTACAACTTCTCAGCTGCTCGGCAGAGGTGGTGTTTCTTCCTAAATAACGATTAGGCAAATCTCTCAGTCAGTCTTTCTTTCTGTCAACCATTTTTGGTGATCCTGGCAGAGGTAGAAAATCCTTATCCATGCAGATTTGCTGCCCTGACCTCCAGTTGCTGCTCTTCAATACTAAATTTTCCTGGATCGACCGGGATAAAGGATAGACCTTTTCTTTAAGTTTCCTTATTGTGTGACGGTAAATTATTAACCATTTTGCTTAAGTGTAACATACATGTTTTATTTTATTTTTATTTAGACTTATCTAAACGCAGAACGTACAGTTGGCATTTGGCACCAATCGTGCACTTCCCCCTTCCAGATGGACAAAGCCATATGCCGCAGGGGCCCCTGCGGTGCCAATCTTCCTCTGCTCTGCAAGGCGAGCCAATCCGTCGCGAGTCTTCAGTGTCGATTCTCAATCTGGTTGCTTTGAAGTACCAGGCAACAGTGCATTCTTTCCAGGGTCGACAAGTGTGACTTCACATCCTGCACACTGGAAACCTGAAAATGTGCCTATCTGGATTTGGGTAATTTTGGGATCTTTCCCCAAGAAATTTTGGAGGCTGTTGATACTTCAGGTAAAATGGAGGAGGGGAAGCTTTCCAATGCCAAAAGTTACGTAGCATGAAAATTTACCAGTTCACCTGGTTGAAATTCTTTACTCAAACTCTCTAACCTCTTATTCCCTCAATGTTATTAGCATCCAGCATTACATATTTGTGGCAACAACCTTTATTTGAAGACTGTACTTTTACATCATTTGTAAAGGTTCATCAATTCTATTTTCCGTGCTACTATTGGCCAACTATTTGATTAACAGACTCAATTCTCTCCTGAAAGGAAGTGCCCAAGGAGAAATAAGTGGTTTGTTCTGCAAGGTGCAGTAAAATCATTATTTCCACTGCACCAAGAATTTAAATAAAAATAGCAATAAAGTTTCCACACTCTAGAATGGTTCTCTTTCTGTACAGATTGACTCAGGTTTCAGATGTGGGTCTTCTTCTGTAAGATAAACTGTGTGGAGGGAGAGGGGACCCTTTGCTAAAGTTCCGAGAGGATTGCAGTTTAGAATATCCACTCAGGAAATTGCTCTGTGTGTGTGAAATTGAAATGTGGGATAGGACTGAGGTTTAATGTAAAAAATATGCATTCAAAATCCTAACTAGGTGAGTTTTAAATACGATACACTATTCATCTTGGTGAATTCTTTCATTTTTTAAATAGGAGATCAGTTCTTTTTGCTTAAGCAATTTTATTCAAACATTTGTTGAACATTTAGCAGAAATAAGACAGCCGCTTTGTTCAGTAGAGGATGAAAATTAATGACTCTTTGAAATGGTAATTTTTAGAAATATTGGCTTACAAAACATATATGATTAAGATTTTTAAAAATTAACAACTTTGATACTGGCAGCTAAAGAACTTATTGAGAGAAATAAATATTACACAGACATTTCTATATTTCTACTCAAAGACAAGCTGGCTTGATTGCTAAAGAAGGAACAAATAAATGTTATAGGAGGACAGAAGCATAAAAAATTAAATTTGATTAGGAATATGAAGGATGGATTGGTGAAAGGATACAATTTTAACAACCATAAAGCAAAGATATTCTGGGCTATGACTTCCAAAAAAAGACTTCTGAAATTTTTAATTGAGTAAGTACAATTAAGATCAATTAGAAAAAAATGTTATAATATGTTTTAATATTTTGATCTGATTATTTAAAATTTTTTTCTAATGTGTAAAATATTTGTGTCCAGCAATATATTTAATTCTATGTGTCAGCTTGACTGAGCCACAAGATGCCCAGATATTTCATCAAACATTATTCTGATTATGTTTTTGAATGAGAATAACCTTTGAATCAGTACACTGAGTAGGCAGATTGCCCTCTCCAATGTGGGCAGGCCTCATCCAATCAGTTGGAGATCTAAATAGAACAAAAGGGGTGACCCTCCTGGGGGTAAGAGGTAACTACTTCTGTCTGACTGCATGAGAGAGAATATTGGTATTTTCTGGCCTTTGAACTCTGACAAAAACTTCAGCTCTTGGGCCTGACAGTTTTCAGACTGGAACTTACACTATCTATGCCCCTAGTTCTCAAGCCTTTCAAGCCTTCAGACTCAGACTGGAATTATACACCATTGGCTTTTCTGGGTCTCCAGCTTGCTGACTGCAGATGTTGGGACATCCCAGCTTCTGTAATTGTTATGACATGAGCCAATCCCTTATAATAAATTTCTCCATAATTGTAATGGCATAAGCCAATTCCTTATAATAAACTTCTCTCTATACACACACACATAGATAGATAGATAGATAGATAGATAGGTATTTTCTTCATTCTACTTCTCTGGAGCTGCAGTCCCCAACCCCTGGTCACGGCCTATTAAGGAAACCAGCTGTGCATCACTGCCTGAGCTCTGCACCACATCCCCCAACCGACGTTTCCCCATCCCCACTCCATGGAAAAATTGTCTTCCGTGAAACCAGCCCCTGGTGCCAGAAAGGTTGGGGACCACTGCTTTAGAAAACTATGACTAACACAGATTTTTGTGATAAGAGTGGTTCTAGAGGAAAAGAATTTTAAGGATGAGTTTTCTGAATTGGTTTTTGGTTTCTAGAATTGGCTCTATAATTTGATTAGATTTAAAGATACTAATGACTCTATTTCTATATCGAAGAGAGCACTGATAACCCAAAATGTCACCATTGAATACTCTTAATCAACCACTTAAAAGAAGTAACCATCTGGATGTCTGTGTATATAGTACCTTCAAATATTCTTGGCAAACTAATGATTATAACAAGATTAGCTGGTTGTCACTACTATCTCTGTTCAAAGTGGGGAAAGAAAAAAAATGAGCTCAGGCATTTTAATTTGCAGCATAAATGACCTCAAAGCTTCCGTGTGTGTCCTCAAGGAGATCCTCATCTTCTGTAGCCACAGGGCTGATATCACTGAAAATCAAATGCAGAATCTCATCCTCAGCTGGCTAAATTACAACATAAGTTGAACTCTCAGCATTACTTGGTGTCTACTGTTAAAGTGAGGGCTATTATTGCAGAAAAGGCTGAATGGAAGCTGCTAGAACTGCCTCTACTTGGGAAAATAGTGAAAGTATTACTGCATTCCTAGAGGAATTGCAGAGATTAGAGCCATCATTAAGGACTTGAAAGACACAGAGGTGGTGATTTCTATCACATTTTCATTCAATTAGTCTATTTGGCTTGTGCAGAAGATTGATTGATTTTGAGAATTATTGTAAGCTTCACTAGAGGGTGACTCCAGTTGCAGCTGTGGTACCAGTTGTGGTTTCATTGCTTGAGCAAATTAATGCATTTCCTGGTAAATGGTATGCAGTTATTGATCTGGAAAATGCTTTTCCTCCTATTACTACCAATAATACCCATCAGAATCAGTCTTCTTTTAGTTAGCAAGGCCATAAATATGCTTTTATTGTCCTAATTCGTATTTCTATCAACTCTCCAGCCTTATGTCATAATTTAGCATGCTGAGATTTTTTCTTAGCTTTATTGGGGTATAATCAAAGTTTACAAGTATCATGATCACCTTTCCCTTCCACAAGATATCACACTGGTCCAGTATATTGATTACATTTGCTGGTTGTACCTAGTGAGCAAGAAGTAGCAACTACTCTAGATTTATTGGTGAGACTTGTCAGAGGGTGGGAAATAAATCCGACAAAGTTTCATGGGCCTCCTACCACAATGAGATTTCTAGAGGTCCAGTGTCGTGGAGCATGTTAAGATATCCCATCTAAAATGAAGGATGAGTTGTTGCATCTGTCCTCTCCTACAACCAAAAATGAGGCACAGTGCTTAGTGAGCCTCTTTGGATTTTGGAGGTATGATTAATTTTACGGTTAACTTTATGTGTCAAGTTGGCTGGGCTAAGGAATATCCAGATAGCTGGCAAAACATTATTTCTGGGTGTATCTATGAGGGTGTTTTCAGAAGAGAATAGCATTTGAATTAGGAGGCTGAGTAAAGAAGATTGCCCTCACCAATGTAGGTGGGCCTCACCTCACACATTGATGGCCTTAATAGAACAAAAAGGCAGGGAAAGGTAAATTTGTTATTTCTGCTTGAGCTGAGACATCCATCTTCTCCTGACCTTGGATATAGGCATTCCTGGTTCTCGGGCCTTCGGACTCAGCCTGGGACATATACCATCGGCCCCCCTGGTTCTCAGTGCATCTGGGTTGGACTGTGACTATGTCACCAGCTTTCTAGGGCCTCCAGCTTGCAAATGGCTGATCATGGAACTTCTCAGCTTTCATAATCACACGAGCCAATCCCTCATAATAACTCTCTTTCTATATATCTCTAGATGGCCTACTGATTCTGTTTCTCTGAAGAACCCTGACTAATACAGGGCACAGCAGTTCCCTATTTGGGCACATTGCTCTGGCCCACTTACCAAGTGATGTAAAAAGGTGCTAACTTTGCATGGGATACAGAATAAAAGAAGGCTCTGCAACAGGTCTAGGCTGCTGTGCAACCTGTTCTGTCACTTGAGCCATATGTTCCAGAAGATCCAATAGTGTTTGAAGTCTCAGTGACAGATAGGGATGCACTTTGGAATCTTGGCAGGCCCTTGTAGATGAACCACAGTGGAAGTTCTTAGCATTTGGGAGCAAAGCCCTGCTATCCTCCACAGGTAACTACTTTTTTGGAGTAGTATCTCTTGGCCTGATCCTGGGCCTTAGTAGAGGCTGAACAATTTACCATAAGCCAGAAAGTTACCATGTGGCCTGAGCTGTCCATCATGAACTGGATATGATCTGACCTGCTGAGCCATGACATTGCCACCATGACATGGTGGCACTCTATCATCAAATGGAAGTAGAATATCCATGATCAGTCTTAAGCAAGCCCTGAAGGCACAAGTAAGTGACATGAAAAAGTGAGCCAATACCCACGCTCCCCACTCCTACAACACTGTCTTCTGTCTCCCAACCTGCACCTGTGGCCTCATAGAAAGTGCCCTATGAGCAGGTGACACAGGAAGAAAAGACTTATAGGCCTGGTTTATAGATAGTTCTGCACACTATGCAGGCACCACCCCAAAACAGACAGCTGTAGAACTATTGCACCTTTATGGACTACCCTGAAGGACAGTGATGAAGGGAAATCCTCCCAGAGCGCGGAATTTCAAGCAGTGTACTTGGTTCTCCACTTTGCTTGGGAGAAGAAATGGACAGATGTGCAATCATACACTGATTCATGCGCTTTGGCTGATGATTTGACTGGACAATTAGGAAGTTGAAAGAAACAAGATTGGAAAATTGGGGACAAAGAAATTTGGGAAAGAGGTATGTGGTTAGACCACCGTGAATGGGCAAAAAGCATATTTGTGTCCTATGCTCATCAAAATGGAACCTTAGCAAAGGAGGATTTTAATAATCAAGTGAATAGGGTGCCCTATTCTGTGTATACAAGCCAGCCTTCTTCTGCAGCCACCTCTGTCATCACCCAATGGGCTCATGAGCAAAGTGGCCATGGTGGCAGGGACGGAGGTTATTCACGAGTGTAGCAACGTAGACTTCTGTTCACCAAGGCCAATCTAGACATGGCCACTGCTAAGTGCCTGATCTACCGACAGCAGAGACTAATGCCCAGTCCCTGATGGGGCACATTCCCCATGGGGATTAGCCAGCTGTGGCAGGTTGATCACACTGGACAGCTTCCATCATTGAAGGGGCAGTGTTTTGTTCTTATGGGAATAGACACTTAGAATACAGATTTGCCTTCCCTGTTTCTGCCCAAACTACCATCCATGGACTTTATTCACCACCATGGTGTTCCACAGTGCATTGATTCTGAGCAAGAAACTCACTTCAAAGCAAAATCAGTGTAGCAATAGGCCCTTACTCACGGAATTCACTAGTCTCTCCGTATGCTCCATGATCCTGAAGCAGTTGGTTTGATAGAACCATGTTATGGCCTTTTGAAGACTCCATTACAGCTTTAGCTAGGTGGCACTATCTTGTAGAAATGGGGCGACATTCTCCAGAAGGCTACGTATGTTCTGAATCAGTATCCAGTGTGTGGTACTCTTGCTCCCATAGCTAGGATTCATAGATCCATGAATCACAGGATGGAAATGTGAGTAGTGCCCCTCACTATTCCTCCTAATGACTGGCTACAAAAAATTTTGTTTCCTGTTCCTGTGACCTCATGCTTAAAGATACTAGCTCCAAAGAGAAGAATTCACCAGGACACAACAAAGATTCCATGGAACTGGAAAATAAGACTGCCACTCAGTCACTCGGGGCTTCCCACGCCTCTAAATCCAGAGGCAAAGAAGGGAGTTGCTGTATGACAAGAGGAAATTGGACTATTATGCCACAATAGAAGGAAGGAAGAACATGTCTGGAATATAGGGGCGCTCTTAGGCTGCCTCTTAGTATCACCATGACCTGTGATTAAGGTCAATGGAAAACTACAACCCACTCTAGGTAGAACTTGTAATAACCCAGACTTTTTAGGAATGGAGGTTTGTGTCACCCCTCCCAGGTAAAAAACCATGACCAGCTGACGGACTTGCAGAAGGCAAAGGGAATATAGAATGGCTAGTAGAAAAAAGTATTTATAAATATCAGCTGCACCCACGTGACCAGTTACAGATTTGTGAACATGAATATTCCCTTTTTATTGTGCTATGATGTTTGTGTGTTTGTGTATAGAAAATCTCTTCATTTTCTTTCCTCTGTTTTTCTTTTACCATGTAATATAAGGTATATTGACTTTATATCATAGTCTTTTAAAAATATTGCTAATTTTATATCATAGTGTTTAAATTATGGAATATCAAAGAAAAAGTTAAATACTATTCAAGAAATTTATTTTCTTTTCTGGAGAAAGATTAGTACATTTTCTATTGTATACAGGATTATTATATCATGTTAGGTGGAAATGAAATTGTTATTATGTTTATTTGGGGAAGAAGATATGTATCAGTGCCAAGTTGACAGGGGTGGACTTAGAACGGTTAATTTTATGTGTCAACCTCTCTGGGCCATCAGGTGCCCAGATATTTGGTTAAACATTATTGCCAGGTGTGTCTGTGAGCGTGTTTCTGGATGAGATTAACATAGGAACCAATAGGCTGAGTGAAGTAGATTGCCCTTCCCAATGTGGGATATGGGTGGGTCTCTTCCAATCAGTTGAAGGCTTTAATAGAACAAAAAGGCTGGTCCTCACCTAAAGTAAGAGGGAATTTCCCCTGCATGATTGCATGAACTGGAACATTGAACACTGGTCTTTACCAACCTTCAGTCTTGGACTGAACCATCAACCTTCTTGGGTCTCTGGCCTGCAGGTTTTCAGACTGAAATTTATACTATCAATTCTCCTGGTTCTCAGGTCTTCAGTCTCAGACAACAACCAGATATGGGGTCTCCTGGGTCTCCAGCCTACTGATGGCAAATTTGGGGGTATCTCAGCCTCCATAATCACATGAGCTAATTTCTGATAATAAATCTCTGGATAAATAAATTTAGATAGATAGAGAATACATATTTATAAACTAAGTACATACATTTGTATTAGTCAGGGTTTTCCAGAGAAATCAAACCAATAGATGGATAAATAGATAGATAGACTCTATCTGTTGGTCATTCAGCCAGCCTGTTGGTTCAGTTTCTCTGGGGAACCCTCACTAATGCAGATATATGTATGTAGTTCATAGATAAAAAGTATATATTGTGGTTGCATGAGGATGCATGCGACCTATATGTATGTAGTTCATAGACAAAAAGTATATATTGTGGTTGCATGAGGATGCTCAATATTTTTCTAACAGAGATGTGCATTCAAATGTACTGATCTTGGATTTTAAAAATAGAAAATATTTTTTATGTACAAAATGAGGAAGTTACTGTCCACCATTGCCCACAGATATTATCTTTTTAAGGTAAAATTTTATTTTCACTTTTTCCTAAGACTGCTCTCACTCAGATTCTGCTTTCACTAACGTACGGGCTGAGACTTAACAAAGATTTAATAAATACAAATGGAAAATGAAAGAGAAATAACTGAACCCACACACAACTCCTTCTCATTCCACCACCACCACCACCACCACAACAACAACAATAACAAACATTAAAAATAAAGCAAGCATTTCGATGACAGATTTCTGTTATGATCATAAGTGACATACCTATAAAAATTCCAGACACTGTCCTATCAACATTTCATCTCATAAAATAATCAAAGTCTACTACAAAACACTTATAAAACTGTAAACAATTAGCTTCAGTTTTCTTTAATATCCCTACATGCTATGTTTGTCTTAAATCCTGATATACAGGAGCTAGTGATAACTATGTTGTCATCTTTATAATTAATGCCAAAAGAAATTCTGTCTTTCTTACTTGCTAACTTACCAGCCAGTGGGCCCTGGTTTCTTCTTTGAAGGACATAATTAGAAGGATTATGCTGTTGACACACAATCACAGTAGATGACAGTGGTTGAGAGTTCACAGTTTGGGCAAGAAGTGACATTGTCCCCATCACTGAGCCACCTTACAGTAATACTTTAAAAATGAGCATAATGGTCATAAATAACTTATATGTATAAGTAAGAGACATATGTTTTTGTTGTTGGGATAAGAGATGTGATAAAGTAGTCTAGGTTAAAAAAAGCAACTAAAAAGAAGTGAAAAGCAAAACCACAGGATATGTTTGGAAACCTGAGTTCTCTGGTCTTTCTATAATATGTAGTAATCAGAGGGAACAGTGGGAAAGAAAGCTGATGGCTCGTAGAGAATAAATTGAAGAGATGCTTATTTGTCACGTCAAGGGATTGTGATGATATTTTATAGGCTCATAGTTCTCAACTTTGCACTGAGAAATTTATCCAGTATAGATATTGATGACCTCATGACAAACAAGCTTTATCTGGTCCCATTTTCTCAAGGCCACTTATCTTCAAGTACTATTAACTAGTTAATTTATGGTTAAGAAATGATATTCAGGAAGAATTTTTTTTCTTTTGGATGTGACTATTAAAATTAAAATACACAGGATCAGCTTCATACAATTGAAGTAGAGGGGGAAGTTTCAGTATATATTTAATCTGGTATTATGACTCAAAAGTCCCTAGTGTAAATTTTTCACTCAGAAGTTACT
>NW_012140636.1:2970028-2971900 GCF_000956105.1 Propithecus coquereli | reverse complement strand
TAGCCATCCAAAATTTAGAATAAGATTTACCCAACAAAGACCTAGAAAAAGAAACACAACTGGAGTGGAAAACCTAAAACTCAAACCTATTTTGCCTTGATAGTTAATTATCCAGTTGGAAGTAGTAGCTACGAAACTTAACCATGGTTCCAGTAGTCTGGCAGTTTTCTGGGGTGAAAAAAGTCTAGGATTCCCCAAGGTAAGGATTTTGAAACACCCTTATACAGCCACTTTGAGATGAGACCCTAAAGGGCTATATCCTCATAAAAAAAGGCAAACTAAAAGAAAATCAACTTTTTTTCCTAGCAACTTGGGTCATTTGGTTACCACAGGTGTGGAGTTCAAACATAAGTGGATCCTGAATTTGTACCCTCTTAAAGTCCTGAAAGAAGCCACAAAGATCCTCTCTAGAGGGATGTATAATTATCCTGAACCTCAAATTATTTCTTCAAATGATTTCCCAAATAATTTTCTTTCAAAGAAAACAAAGTACACATGAAGAAACAAACCATCCACTGTGAGTGAGAACCAGAAAACAGGAAATAAAAATACACTCACAAACACTTCTGCTGCTGAAGTCATTTGACACAGAGTATAAAGCAACGATGATGGACTGATGTCACCAAGATGGTGGAAGGTCTTCAGGGCTCATCACTTCATAAAAATATCCATTTTACCAGCTATCCACACATGAAAATATGTTCACAAGAGTTAAGGAATCCAAATGAAAGATTACGACACTCAGGTGGAGCACAGAAATAAGAAAAGACACATCAAAAGGTAGGAAGGAAAATTTCACATCACCTGAGTCACCACTACCCCGAGTGCTGGCAGTGATACCCTTTGTATGTGGGAAGAAGAATGAAGTACAGACCTGGCTTCACTGCAGACCTCAGCATCAAGCCTACCTGAGTGAACCCTGGCACTGGGCCAGCTTCTGCGGACAGGCTGCAGGCCAGCCCCCATGAAATTGGGATCTGGGCTCATCTCTAAAATCTCAGACTCTACATCCACCTCAATCAAAAGACAAGGGGTGACTAAATGCATTTTTTTTTGAAAAAAAAGACCCAACTCTATTCTGCCTATAAAAGGCTCACTTTAGCTTTATGAACATAAATAGGCTAAACATGAAGGGATGGAAAAAGATATTCCACGCAATTGGAAACCAAAAGAGAGCAAGAGTAGCTATATTTACATCAAGTAAGATAGACTTAAAGTCCATTTTGTAGTCAAAAACTGTAACAAGAGACAAAGAAGGTCATTATGCAATGTATAGGGGTCAATTCATCAAGAGCAATAACAATTGTAAATAATACATACACTCAACATTGGAGCATCTAAATATATAAAGCAAATATTAACAGAACCGAAAGGAGACATAGATAGCAATACAATAATAGTAGTGAACTTCAATACTCTGCTTTCAACAAAAGATGGATCATTCAGACAGAACATTAATAAGGAAATAGAGAACTTAAGCAACGCTGCACACCATTTGGACCTAACAGACATAAATAGAACATTTATCCAACAGCAGAGGAATAGAGGAATACACATTTCTTCAAGCCCACATGAAACATTCTCTAGGGTAGTTCATATACTAGGCCACAAAATAAGTCTTAACAAATTTAAGAAGATTAAAATGTTATCAGGTATGTTTTCTGACTACAGCAGTTTGAAACTAGGAATCAATTTACAGAAGGAAAACTGGAAAATTTACAAATATGTGGAAATCAAATAACACATTTTGAACAACCAATCGGTCAAAGAAAAAAATCCAAGGAGAATAAAAAATCTTGAGACAAATTAAAGTGTAAACACAATATACCAAAAATTTATGGGATGGAGCAAAAGCAATTCTAAGAGGGAATT
>NW_012140636.1:2968478-2969978 GCF_000956105.1 Propithecus coquereli | reverse complement strand
CCTAACCCTAACCCTAATTCTAGCAAGAAGGAGACCATCTGCAAACCAAAGAGACCCTAACCCTAACCCTAATTCTAGCAAGAAGGAGACCATCTGCAAACCAAAGAGACCTCAGAAGAAACCACGCCTGCCAACCCCTTGATCTCAGCCTCCAGAACTGTGAACAAATATATTTCTGTTGTTTAAGGCACCCAGTCCATGACACTTTGTTATGACAGCCCTAGCAAACTAACACAGAGTTTGGTACTAGGAAGCAGGGCTGCTGCTGTAATAATTCCCTGAAAATGTGAACGCGGCCTTGGAACTGGGTAACAGATAGGGGCTGGAAGGGTTTTTAGCTGCATGTTAGAAAAAGCCTAGATTGCCTTGAAGAGACTGTTAGTAGAAATACGAATGTTAAAGCTGCCCCTGGGGAGCCTCGGATGGAAATGAGGTGCATGTCATTGGACGCTGGAGGACAGACAATTGTGATAGACTGGCAAAGAACTTGGCTGAACTGTGTTCTAGTGTTTCATGGAAGCTAGAAACTGTAACGAGGCTGTTTAGCTAAGATGATTTCTAATCAACGTGTTGAAGGTGCAAAGTAGTGGGGATACTGGTTTCTTCTTACTACTTATATTATAATTAACGCAAGAGAAATTGGAAAGTCCTCAGCCTGTCCATACTGTAGAAAACAAGAAAGCATATTCTGGAGAGAACACCAAGGATGTGGCAGGATAATCATTTGATAAAAAGATTGGAAGTGTCACTCATGGATCTAACCAGCCGTTTCAGCAGAAATGAGGCATAGAGGTGGGGTTAACCAGCAAGAACACTACCAGCTCAGACCGAAGGGGACAGAGTTGGAACAAAATGAAGAAAAGCTATTGGACTTGTTGGATTCTACAAGATGGATGCTAATAGAGGTAGCAAACTAAAACAACTGTTGTGTGCAAAATGGGTTTTAGTTAATGGATTCCTTGCACCTGGAAATAGGAAACAACTTTAAAAAATAAATGATATTCAATGAGTGGTCTAGGCACAATCCCTTCCAATCTGCTTTAATTTTCATATCCCTTATCTCTGAGAATGGCCATCCCATCCCCTAACCATGTGAAAACTCTGATTCATCTTCCTATTTAAATCTAAGAATCTGTCGTGTGTCACTGAAGCTATCTTCCGTGTGGTTCTTATATCTGAACTCCTTTCTCAACACAGCAGTCACAAAGTATCTTTGCCAATCAATACTTCTCAACTTAAATAATGTCACCGCTTTGAAAGGTTCTCTGAGACAATTCCTTCCTATGCTCTTTTAAATTAAAAGAAAATTTCCTGTTGGAAATCAAGAAGGGGGGAAGAAGGGGGAGGGGAGGAGTAAAAACCTACCCAACAGGTACAATGAACACTTTCACAGCCCTGACTCAGGCACTATAAAAGCTATCCATGTAACAAAATCTTTCTACTCCCTCAATATTTTGAAATTTAAGAAAGAAGAAAATTTCCTAAAGCATAATTGTAAAT
>NW_012140636.1:2963135-2964818 GCF_000956105.1 Propithecus coquereli | reverse complement strand
AAATATATTATCATTTCAATAAATGAAGAAAAAGCATTTGACAAAATTTAACATCCTTTCATGATAAAAAAAAAGCTCTCAAAAAATTAGATATAGAAGGAATGTATCTCAACAAAACTAAGGTCATTTATGATAATCCAACAGCTAACATCATACTCAATGGTGAAAAGTTGAAAGTGTCTCCTCTAAGATCAGGAACAAGACAAGGATGCCCACCCTTACTACTTCTATTAGATACGGTACTGGACACTTTAGCAAGACCAGTTAGGCAAGAAAAAGAAATAAAAGGCATTCAAATGGGAAAGAAAAAACTAAAATTTTCTGTGTTCACAGATAACATGATCTTATATAGAGAAAACCCTGAACATTTCACAAACACAAAAAAGCTGTCAGAACTAACAAATTAAATGAATAAAGTTGCAGGGATACAAAATCAACATACAAAATAAGTACCATTTCTATACATTAACAAACTATCCAAAAATGAAATTAAGAAAACAATTCTGTTTACAATAGCATCAATAGCATGTGAGTATTTTCTCCCATTCTGTAGGTTGTCTATTTGCTCTGTCAATTGTTCCTTGGCTGTGCAGAAGCTTTTTAATTTAATCAAGACATATTTATTTATTTTTATTGTTGCTGTGATTGCCCTTGGGGTTTTCATCATGAATTCTTTGCCTAGGTCTGTATCTAGAAGAGTTTTTCCTATATTTTCTTCTAGAATTCTTAAGGTTTCATGTTTTAGATTTAAGTCTGCTATCCATCTTGAATTAATTTTTGTGAGTGGTTAGAGAGACGGATCCTGTTTCAGTCTTCTACATGTGTCTATTCAATTTTCCCAGCACCATTTATTGAATAGGGATTCCTTTCCCCAGTGGATATTGCTGTCTACTTTACCAAAGATCAGATGGAAATATGTGGATGGTTTTATATCTGGTTCTCTGTTCTGTTCCATTGGTCTATGTCTCTATTTTTGTGCCAATACCATGTCGTTTTGGTTACTATACCCTTGTAGTATAGCTTAAAGTCCTGTAAAGTGATGCCTCCAGATTTGTTCCTTTTGTTTAAGGTTGCTTTGCCTATTCAGGCTCTTTTCTGGTTAAAGGGCTAATAACCAGAATCTACAAAGGACTTAAGCAAATCAGTAAGAAAAAAATCAAACAACCTCAGTAAAAAGGGGCAAAAGATATGAACAGAAGATTTTCAAAAGAAGATAGACTAGTGGCCAATAAACATATGAAAAAAATGCTTAATGTCACTAATTATCAGAGAAATGCAAATCAAAACCACAATGAGATATCACCTAACCCCAGTGAAAATGGCTTTTATCAGCCGAGCATGGTGGTATTCTGGGAGGCCGAGGCAGGAGGATCGCTTGAGGGTCAGGAGTTCCAGGCCAGCCTGAGCAAGGACAAGACCCTGTCTCTACTAAAAATAGAAAAAAAAAATTAGCTAGGTAACTGAAAATAGAAAAAAATTAACCAGGCATGGTAGTGTGCACCTGTAGTTCCAGCTACTTGGGTGACTGAAGCAGGAGGATTCCTTGGGCCCAGGAGTTTGAGGGTGCAGTGATGTAGGCCAATGCCATGGCACTCTAGCCCAGACAACAGAGCGACACTCTGTCTCCAAAAACAAAACAAAACAAAACAAAAAAAGGCTTTTTATCAAAAAGTTCCAAAGTCC
>NW_012140636.1:2958783-2961315 GCF_000956105.1 Propithecus coquereli | reverse complement strand
TCTAAACCACAATGAGACACTACCTCATGGCTGCTAGAATAGTCATTATCGAAAAGACACCTACGGTGATTTAAATGGAAAGCTGCCCTGTATCTTCTATGTTGAAATGAAACACCACCAGTTTCCCTTTCATTTACCTCTTGAAGAGTGTGGTTTTTTCCCTACTACAGGGGTGGGAAGTACTAGTGAGGAAATAGAATGAAACGTAAGAGATCTTGCGCAAAGCCCTTGACAAGCAGCATCTACAAGATAGTTTCTGTGTAGTTGAGGACTCGTGTTTCTAACCATGGAGACAGACAGGCAGTAGGAATAGCTCCTTTCAAACAGGTAGACCAGAGGTTTCCAGTAGAGTAACAACTCTTTCAACAATTATGCTTCCCAGTTTAGATCTATCTGCTTCATCATTACGGGAAATTCTGGTCCTTTTATTCCAATGAAACATTGACTATCAGTCCTTGTTTTGGCAGAAAAATGACTTCTAACTTTTTTTCTTTACTTCTAGAGGTGTCCATAGGTTGTATTGAAACTGCTAGATGAATTATTCTTGACACAAAAAGCATTTTAAGCTTAAATAACTACCCCTTGCCAAATTAAATCACAATTCCTTAATAGTATGTGGTGAAATGCGCTTTCTGACATGACTTCAGATTACTTTCCTATGCGTGTTCTGTAATGTCACCACGCTAACCTATGGTTAACAGACAGAACTTGCCTCTTATGCCGAGCGAGTGGAGGAATCCTGAATAATTCATAACTTTTTCCATTGCTAGGAGCTAAGTAAGTACTTTACATATGTGATTTCAATTAAATTTTAAACCAACTGATTAGAAAAGTATAATCGTCATTAAACAGATAATAAAACAGCACAGAGAAATGAAGTCATTTGGGAGGTGCCATACAGCCACCTTGCTGGATTCCAAAGCCCATAATATTAACCACAAATTATACTTTCTGCCTGTTTCAGGAAACCAAGAGAACCTGATAAACTCAGACTCAAAACAAGCTACCTTTGATATTCTAAGGTCTGCTTTGTGAAGGGCAGCGTATTGGTTTCCTGTTTCTGCTGTAACAAATTGCTATTATGTAAGCATGGCTTAAAACAAAAAAAATATATTACACTTCTAGAGGTCAGAGTCTGAAATGGATTTTGTTGGGCTAAAATGAAGATGACCACAGGGCATCCTTCTGGAGGTTCTAGGGAAGAACATGTTTCCTTGCCTTCCGCAGTTTCTAGAGCACACCTGCATTCTTTGGCTTGTGGCTTCATCCCATCTTCAAATCCAGCGATGGGTCCGTCAAGTCTTTCTCATGCTGCATCTCTCAGACACCAACCCTCCTACCTACTTCTTTCACTTACAAGTACGTTTGTAAGTACATCGGGCCCACCTGGGTAATCCGGCATAATCTCCGCATCTCAAGGTCAGATGATTAGTTGTATCTTAGCAATTCCCTATGTCGCATAACAAAACATATTAACACATTCTGGTGGTTAGGATGTGGATATCTTTGGATGGGGTCAGAGAAGGGGGTCCTGATCCTCCCCATCAAGGCAGGGTAAGTGTCTTCACAGTGGTGATGCTCGGAGTTAGGCATTAATCCGATTGGGAGTAGAACACTTCTGGAAAATGTGAATTTAGGAAAAGGGGTTCCAGTCTCTGATTGAAAAGTCCTGCAAACATTATGTACGGTGTCTAAGTCTGCGATGGATTCAGGGGGGGATTTTAGATTTGGCAGTGGAGATGAATTACAAATCAGAGACCAAACAGAAGTCCTGTTGTAAGATCAGGTTAAGCAGATGAGAGAAGACTACCCTAGACAGCCTAAGAATTTCACAAGAGCCCACAGCTCCTTCCAAGCAAATTGGCTCAAGGCAGCAAGTTCAAGTCCATCTTCCACCTTCTGCTAGATATAGTACTTTTAATATTTGTTCATATATAATATTTGTTCATTCTCAGGAAATAGATGGTTTGGAACCTTTGAAAGAAGGCATCAATATCTATAGCTGACAGAGAGCAAGAGCTGACATTTCCTTCCATTTAGAATGTTCCTTCAAAGTCAACTGCAAATGCCACGTTTACCTTGAAGCCTGTGCTAATTCCCTCATCAGGAATGGCCTGTCTTTCTTGTATTATCAAGGTGCTGTCTATGTGTATCCCTACAGCGCTAATGACTCCCTGTCTTTTGCCATCCAAAGTGGTTATTTGTAAATACATACATCATTTAGCTGGATGTATTTTTCTTAAGGCTGCCTAGGAAAAGTACCACAAACTTGATGGCTTAAAACAGTAGAAATTTATTCTTTTACAGTTCTGGAGGCTATAAGTCTGAAATCAAAGTATGGCTGGTCCATATTTCTCCAAAGTCTTTAGGATTGGATCCTTCCTTGTTTTTCCCAGCTTCTGGGAGTCCCAGGCATCCCTTGGTTTGTGGCAGCATCACTTCAATATCTCGCCATGTTTTCATATGGCTGTCTTCTCTCTATGTGTGTCTAAGTCCAAATTTCACTTTTCTTATAATCTCACTAGTCATATT
>NW_012140636.1:2942620-2958043 GCF_000956105.1 Propithecus coquereli | reverse complement strand
TTGAGTATTTTCAGTTCACAGAACAGGGACAGATCTTAGTCACACGGTCCATCGTCTGTTCTGTATTTATTTATTTATTTCCAAGAGGAGGCACGGCTGCACCCGACAGTCCTCTCTGAGCATTGGAGAAGGTGAGGAAACAGTGCCCCATTTGGGTTGCTATGGAGACAAAAGTCTTGCAAAGCAGAACTCAAGGTGGCTGGTTAGCAAGACAACCAAACTAGTTCTGAATTCAGAATATTTTGTTTTCCTTTTATTCTGCACTTCCTGTTGCTTCATTTGCTTTTGGTTAGGACATTTGCTTAACCTTTGCCAAGGTACTGTCACTTTTGGTATAAATCAGAGGATGGAGGATGTAGTTACACAAATGCTCAGGACTCGCATGGTGGCAGCTACCCACGATCCAGTCCTTTTACAGGTGATTCAGCACTGGAGAACAAATGGGTCGTTGTGTCTTGGAACCCAGGGCTACATCCTGGACCTGCCAAGTCAAAAATCTCACTGGGTAATTAAGGGATTCTCATAATGCTCCTTAAGTCCCTTCTTTGGCAGACATCATATAAGTGATGCCATTTTGCATGACATAAATGGAAAAATAGGAAGAATGTAGGTAAGCCAGAAGCAATAACAGCAGATAGGCTCTGCCAGTTAGTGAAGAAGATGAACGAGATGACCAAAACTGCAGCTAAGAAGTCCATGTGAAATGAAATGCTCCAAAGCTGCAATCAGCAGCCCTTTGAGAGATGTTGACACAGCCTTAATGTTAGTGAGCTAAGATGAGGATATTGAGCTGAAGGTTGCAATGGTTCTCAAAGGCCCATGGCCAGACAGTTTAGACAGTTGTAAGTATCACATAGCCATAGAGGTAGAGCAAGGATTGTATCCCAAATAGGCAAGAGTTTAAAACATCACGCAACCAGGATGGAGTGGATAGGAAGGAAATGCCATGTTCTCTCTGGGAGGTAAGGGATTTATGTTGGTGGTAAACAGGATGATGATTCAGTAAGTTGGGGAAAATGTGCATCAATCTATATGTTTACAAAATCAAAGAGGTAATTCATCCACACAGAGAGGTTTAATAACTATTGTCATATAGTTTTACCATTGTTCTTGTCTTTTTTAAAGTTTACTTAACACATGATATTTCAATGACTAGTTTTATTCTCTGGCAAATTATTAGGAAAAACTGATGTTTATTTATTTGGTTACTTATAATATTTGAAATGACGTTATAGTCTTGGTTCAGTTCTTAGTGATCACAGAATGCATTCTCAAAGACGTTCTCGAAAAAATGATTCTGATGAAAAACCAAGAAAACAACTGTTTAACAACTGTGTTTTTGTACCTAATAGTCATCATTACATTTTCAAAGACAAGTAAATGTCTAAGTGGGAAGATGTTTGATTTAGTCTCTGTACCTCCCTGAGCAATGCTATTGGGCTATTGAAGTCATGAATCTCAAAGGACAGTTCAGAGTAAATTTTGGTTACTGAATAAAGCAGTTGATTTTATTCATGTACTATGTGAGCAGTTTAAGGAGGACCATATTTACATAACTGCCCATTATGCTTCTATTATAGTCTCCTAAGACAGAAATATTTCAACTTACATAAAATTATACCAGATATTAGCAATTACTATCAATTGGTGATGGAATAGTTATAACGAGTCATTCTATTTCCTTCCTTCTTTCTTTCCTCCCTTCCTTTTAACAAATGTTTACCAAATACTGAATATACTAAATGCCAAGCACTACTGCTAGATGCTATAGAAAGAATTATAAAAAACAAAGTCTTGATCCTTACTTTGCAATCAAATAGGGACCAAGATATAGTACAAGAGTTAGAAATCTCTCTATATGAGGGTACATCTCACCTTGGTGTAATGAGGAAAAGAGAGCGAGTATCAAGGTTGCTTATAAACTACATCTAAGTTGACAGCAAAGCATAAATAACTACAAAATATTTGTAGGCAAGTGTTGACCTAGAGCATGTTTTAGTTTTAATTTGCAGTCCCACCAATAGCGTATAAGCATTCTTTTTTCTCTGCATCCATGACATCATCTGTTGTTTTGGGGCTTTTTAATAAAAGCCATTCTAACAGGAGTAAGGCTATTGCTTTCATTTTGGGTTTAATTTGCATTTCCCTGATGATTTGTGATGTTGAGCATTTTTTCATATGTTTATTGGTCATTTGTCTATCTTCTTTTGAAAAGCTTCTATTCATGTCTTTTGCCCACTTTTTAATGGGGTTGTTTGTTTTTTTCTTGCCAGTTTGCTTGAGTTCTTTGTAGATTCTGGATATTAGCCCCTTACTGGATTTATTGTTGTGAATATTTTCTCCTGCTCTGTAGGTTTTCTATTTGCTCTGTTATTTCCTTAGCTGTGGAGAAGCTTTTTAGTTTAATCAAATTCCATTTACTTATTTTTGTTATTGCTGTGATTGCCATTGTCGTCTTAGGCATAAATTCTTTGCCTAGGCTGATATCTAGAAGAGTTTTTCCTATATTTTCCTCTAGAATACTTATGGTTTCATACCTTATATTTAAGTCTTTTATCCATCTTGAATTATTATTTGTGAGTGGTAAAAGACAGGGGCCCTGTTTCATTCTTCTGCATGTGGCTATCCAGTTTTCCCAGCATCATTTATTGAATAGGGCTTCATTTCCCCAGTGTGCATTGTTGTCTGATTTGTTGAAGATTCAGTTGGCTGTAGGTAGATGGCTTTATATCTGGGTTCTCTATTCTGTTCCATTGGTCTATGTCTCTATTTTTGTATCAATACAAAGTTTTTTGTACCAAAACCAAAAAGTTTTGGTTACTATAGCCTTGTAGTAAAGTTGGAAGTGTGGTAATGTGATGCCTCCAGATTTGTTCTTTATGCTTAAGATTGTTTTGGCTACTTGGGCCCTTTCTGGTTCCAAACAAAACATAAAATTATTTTTTCTAGATCTGTAAAATATGACATTGGTATTTTGATGGGGATTGCATTGAAAGCAATCAGGCAAAAGAAAGAAATAAAGGGCATCCAAATTGGGAATGAGGAGGTCAAACTATGACTTTTTGCTGATGACATGATCTTGTATCTAGAAAACCCCAAAGGCTCCACAAAGAGACTCCTGGAATTGACAGATAAATTTGGCAAAGTCTCAGTTACAAAATCAATGTACACATATCAATAGCATTTCTATATACCAATAACAGTCAAGAGTCAAATCAAAGACACAATACCCTTAACAATAGCTACAAAGAAAATAAAATACCTAGGAATATACTTAACCAAGGAGTTGAAAGATCTCTACGAGGAGAACTATGAAATGCAGAGGACAGAAATTGCAGAGGACAGAAACAAAGGGAAAAACATATCTTGCTCATGGATCAGTAGAATTCACATAGTTAAAATGTCCATATCACCCAAAGTAATTTATAGATTCAGTGCATAGTAAGATTTTTGATGGTAAAAGAAAACAACAGTAATTGTCATCTACTGATTGTGCAAAGCATTTATAACACGATCTGTTTCAATTCTCCTAACAAAATGATTGAGGTATGTGTGGTTATGTCCTTTTATTAGTGAGGAAATGGAAGACCAATTAAAAGATTATGTAATTTTCTCAGATTCTCGCTGTTAATAAATAAGTCAGAGCTGAAGAGTTTCCACAGGTCAGAACTTTTTGCAGAGCTGTAAATGAGTCAATGAGAAGCTGTGGGTTTGTTTGTTTTTTTTTAAGATAGGGTCTCATTTTGTTGCCCAGGCATGAGGGCAGTGGCATGATCATAGCTCCTGCAACCTCAAACTTCTAGGCTCAAGTGATCCTCCTGCCTCAGCCTCCTGAGTGGTTGGGACTACCGGCTTGCGCCACCACACCCGCCTAATTTTTCTATTTTATTTATAGAGATGTGGTCTTGCTGTATCGTTGAGGCTGGTCTAGAATTATGTTTTCATCCCATATGCCCTTATAACTATATATATTTGACAATTTAGGATTAGTTTTCCAGAAGCTATTCTGCATTTTTCCAGACACGTACATGAGATTTTATTAGGCTATCACCTTCATGTAGATAAGGGGTGTGGCCAGGATTATAAAATGTGATTGTATGGTCTAAATGACGAGGATTTCCTACAGATAGAGTTTACCATGTTAAATTCAGTTCTTTTCCCCCAGTTTAAATAATAAATATATGTTAAAATCCTTATGTTAACTAATATATTTAACTTTGAAACAAAATTTAGATGGAAGTTTTAAGAAATAGGTTGTACATAAAACAGATTGTCTTTCTTACCATTTTTTACCTGTGTTCAGTCTCTTTTCATTTAATTATGGCCTCAAACAGAACACCATGATGTCAATCTAAAATTTTTCTTAAGGTCAGAATTTTATCTAGGACAGTAAAATGTCTTATGCTTCAACTTGGTTCTTTTGTCAATTTATTATCAAAAACCTTGGAGATAGGTCTTAATTTAAAATTTTATTTTCTCTTTATTTAATCTTTTTTAACATAAGAAGAAAAGTAAATGTGCTAATTGGCTTTCTTAGAATTAGTTTTAGCTTTTTGATCCTCTTACATCTTTTCTAACTTTTTTTTAGGGGAGTGGGTTGTAGTATGAGTAAGCATAATACTTCCAATAGTAACCTTTTCCCTATTAAGAGTAGTTTTCCAGATAGTTTCTAAGATTGTTCAAATATCTATGATGTTTTCTCTCCATCTATATTCAACTGTGTTTTTTTTTAATTTCCTTCTACTGGTCTAAAATAATTTTGCTTCATGATCTCTGACATTTTAATTTTTATAGAGGTCTCATTTCTCTCAGACTATTGTAAGACCTAAAATTTTAAAATGTTAAAGTAAAACATAAGTTTTCAAACCAGTTCTTCAATAACATAATTTTTTCACAGTTCCTAATGAGCTTCTTGTAAAACCATGACTTCCAACTCAAGCTCTTAGAGGTTATTATTTTTTTAAAAAAACTACTTAAAGTTGTTTTCTTTTGCCAACATGGAGTTCCAGTTCTAATTTCTTGGTTTTAAGTGGGTTCTTTGCGTTCCAAGGGTAACCTATGTTGAGTCTTGTGTTCTTCTCTTATTTAAATGCCATACTGGATGCTATGCCTGAGGGAATCTATTTTTTATGACTATGCTATACCATTTAACTCAGTAAGTCTACTTTTATGTATATACAATGTCCTAAGAAAAAATGCATTCTTAGTGTCCACAGAAAATATGTATAAGAATATAATCGCTTTATCTGTAATAATTAAGAACTTCAAATATTCACCAACAAGATAATGGCAGTGGAAAAGAACAATTTAGATTAAATCTCACAAACAAAACACTGAGCAAAAAAAGCAAGACTAAGGAGAATATGTACTATATGACTTTATTATATAAAAATCGGGAATGGACAAAACTGATACAAGGTCACAGAAGCCAGAATAATGGTAATCTAATGAGGACAATTTGACAGGAATGAAGCATCAGGAAGCTGCTAGGGGCTAAACTTCATCTACAGCTTTATCTAGATGGCGGTGATGAATTTTAATATATTTAAAATTTCTAAATGTATATGTTTTATTTCAATAGAGGGTTTTCCAATAAAATAATAGATATATATCTTGTTGCGTTTTCACAAAATTAGTATTATCCCTTTACTTGATAAAGAAAAGGAACACTACCTGCCCCCCAAATATCTTCCATATTCCTTTCTAGTCACCTTCACTGCCCAGGGTAACCACTTTCCTGACCTCTAACACTGTACAGTACTTTCTACCTGTTTTTGAACTTTATATTAATTGAAGTTCTTGTAGTAATGATTTGTTTATTCTCATTGCTTTTTCAGTATTACATTGAATGAATATACCACAATTTTAGTTTTTATTTATTCTACTAGAGGTGAATTTGAGATTTTTACAGGGCTAATATGTAGTCCTTCTATGGAAATTCTTATATGTGATTTTTAGCAAAAATAAATATGTATTTCTGTTAGGAATATTCAGTTGAATGGAATATCTGGGTTTACCAAGACGCTTTTGTTCCCCTAAGGTGTAGCATAATAACCTGTGCAATGTAAATTAATTTCAACCCCTAATACTCATTAAACTTTATCATTTCTGAAATCCGAAGATATTTGTTCTTAATCACTTACTTGTGCACTTGATTGGTCTTCATCTTCATCCAACTATTTTCTATATTTCTTTCCTCTTTTTCTTAATAAAAATGTAAGTTCCTAAAGAAAGAAGCAGGAGTCAGAGAAAATGGGGACTGAGGCAAATAAAGAGGGAAAACAAACATGAGAGAGGTCATGACCAACCAGGCCAGTTTCCTGCAAGCTGATTGCTCAGAGACTTGGGACGTTTTCCCGGAGGCCACATACAATCACTGCAACCTCAACAATCCGTGGCAATAGGGGAGGAAGGAAGAATTTATCTGTTGACTCTCAACTTCCATTGGTTCAAATTCCCCCCCTGAAGCATGTACTCCCAGAACTTCTGGATTGCATGTGCAAAAATGCCAAGTTGATCCTGAGGTAGTTCATGCTTCGGTGGCATCAGGGAAGTGCCAGCACCTGAGATGAAGGTCACGGCGTGATGTGATGTAGGAATTGTTGGAGAGTGCACGTGAGCAGTAGGAGTAACAGAACAGTCTGCAAGGCGGGCTGTAGGTCTACAGCAGTGTTGGTGGCAACAGTAGAAATCTGGCTGCACAACCATGGGAACAGTGTAAACTGCTGCTCAGGCCCACTCCGGCCCAAAAGCAAAGAACGTGTATGAATCTGGGTGTCACATAAAGAAAAACTCCCTTGCAGATTCATCCATGTCTCCTCATGACATCCATGTCTCTCCTAAGATAAAGATGCTCTAATTTCTTCCTGGGATGGGAAGTACAAATCTAATTCATCAAGGTGGTAGAAAGTTTTGACCTTCGAAAAACCCTTTCAAAGAGTTGGTAAAGCAAGCTCCAGTACCACTGCTGCAGTTGGTCCCCAGACTATAATTGATGCTCACTGTCTGCCTCTGCTATTTCGCAGTTTGGATTTCCTTCACACTCAGCTAACATTCTTGCTGGTCTGGGTTGCCAGCCTAGTGGGATGACCTTCATCCACATCCCCAAGAGATTTGAGCCCATACCTACCTTGCCCTGTTGGGCTGTGGTTGTTATAGTTGCCCATGTGTAGTTTTCACTTGACATAGGAGAACCAAGAGACAACATAGTCAATCCTCTGGGTTCAAGATACTCCTCTGTTTCCATTGTGTAGCAACAAATCTCACTCCTTCATGGTGAACAGGCCTGATTATCCCCACTAGTACAGTCACTCTTTTCTTTGCCTTAATAGAGGCCAGATGGTAGCTGCAACCTCTAGTTCACTGTAACCTATATTGTGTTGGCAAAAGTTTTCTTTAGAGTAAGGTAGCTCAGTACATATTAATAATTGTTGATCCCAGAGGACAGAACTCCAATCCCACAGGGGCTGTTTATAATATTTCCTATGAGAATGCATCACTGCCTTCTCTAAAGTGGAAAGAGTCAGATAAAATTGACTTGTCACCACGTGATTAGCTGCTGTCCCCGAGGAATGAAACCATAGTGAGTGTTCAATGTTGATCTCTGCTGCCAGCAGGTGAGCATTCTGCAGGGGTAGTCGTTAGATCAGTCTTGGTAAGGAAAGGCTCATGTTGTCAGGTTCATGCTTAGTCTACACCCTGACTCTACTCCACTGCTCCAAGGCTGACCCATGGGCTACACATGTGTGGACACTGAGTAGTTTCCACAGCGTCTCATGGCTGCAACAGGGAACCCCAGGCATAGAGTCAGAAGCACACGGTACATAGTTAAAACCCATGTGAGGAAGAAGTTGTCAAGCTGAGTCCCAGATTTATAGTCATGGTGGTACAGTCTGTGCTGATACTAGGACATTTTCTGGCCTGAATACAGAGCAAGTGTGTAGATCATGGTAACATACAAGCTCAATCTGCTCTGTCCTGATTTTCTGGTGGCTTTAGCAGCTGCTTAGTTTGCTTATTGGGTTTGTCAGCTCTGAAAACATAATAAAAGACAGAATATGTGATATACTAAAATTAGGACAGACAGTCATCCAGTATGGATTGCTGTGGCATACTGACCGGTCGGTCTAATGGGTCAGGCTTCTATGTGATAAAATTTCAGAAGGCACAAATGAGGATAAAGGAAGAGATTTACAAAATGGCATAGGAGAGAGGTAAGAAATAAAATGCATCACGTTGGAATTACCGATAAACTCATTGTTTTTCTTAAATAGAAGGTAGGGTCAGAATCCTGAGGTTTTTCTTAGATGAAAAACCAAGAAGTCTGTTGAGATTTAATAGACAAAGGAAGGCTATAGATGGTTTTTAAGAGTGGCAACAGCACCATTGGAACTTGGCTGTATGAAAAACGAGTTAATAATAGTGTTTAGGAGATAAAATTTAAGATTGGGAAACTCAACGACTTTAGCTTTAGTTGAGAAATAATGAGGCTTGATTTTCACTAACATCATTGGAATGGAGAAAAAAGCAGACTAAGTAAGATACTACCAGGCTCAGGCATTGGCTGGGGTGAGGCAAGATGGAAAGACATGTCCAAGACATTGTCTTTTGTTCTCAGGTTTGCCACCTTATAATCAAAAGACAGTTGTCACAAACCCAGGGGGCATATTCTCACAACTAAGTCCAAAGGGAGAATGGCAATTTCTTTTTTGCATGACTTTCTTTTTTTTTAATTAGAGGAAAAATCTTTTCCAGGTCCAGAAAGCCTGGGTTGGGTCACCGTCTCATAGAAGATGCTACTAAAATAGCAATTTGGGGCATACTTGGCGTCTATGAGAAGGTAATCTGTTAGCAAAGATAAATTTGAGAAAAGAAGAGTTTGTTAGGTAAGTAAACATCATTGTCTGTCACAAAAGGGTCTGAATATGATTCTACACATGCCGTGTGGAAGAAATATCTCATTTCATTATTTCCTTTAAATCGACTTGCATTGAGCTGTAAGCCTCATCCTTCCATGAATAGGGGGCATTTCTGTCACAGTCTACAATCCAGGTTTCCTCTGGTGCAAAGGTTCTGTGATACTATTTGATGACCAAGCAGAACAAAAATGCTGCAGTTGTCAATCAGCACTGGTTTCCACCGAAGCACCCTGTTGCAATGCACGCAGAGCCTTCAGGTCTGATGACTTCACTGCTTCTGTGCCACTGCCCTGGCACGTGAATTGGCGATGAGGCTGGAAACCTTGCTGGCATGGGTACTACCTCCCTAGGAGCCACATTCCTCCAAACCACCCTCTTCAAATTCTGGCCATCACCTTCCCCTATTGCTTTCAAGTCACGTCCTGGCCCCTGAAAAGTGCAAGACCTGCCCGTTTCTAATCTCTCTCCATTTAAGGGAAATCTTTTCTAAAAATTTTATTCATGTTTATATTATGTTTTCATGGTTATTCAAATTGTCCATGTATGTGACCTGGAAATTATGTTTTTAAAACACTCTCCTGTAGATGAATAATTAGAAAAATGAATTTACGCAATCAATATCTATTTCCAGATGCACTCATCTGGATGCATGGTATCCGTAAAACCTTAAATCTCAAACGACTTCAAAATCTGTACAGTAGAGATGTTGTTGGTTATTTTTCACAGGTAACAAATTTGTCATACTCTTCACATAAGGCTTCTTGGGGAGATTCAGAGCTGTTGTCTAGAAATCAACATTAGGTACCCTAACATACCAGATTCTAGGAAGTATGATTCTAATTGCATTGGTCTGACATGCTCTTCAGTATAACCTTATAGCTGTTTTGCCTCCGTGTATTAATAATAATCAAGAACACAGAGAGCCCGCTATGTGGAGACTGGAGATCGGCACCCTCAGGCAGTCATGAGTAGAGCCACAGCTGTGCAGATCGCGCCCAGATGACCAGGAGGTAGCGTTGCAGATACACTGCGGCAGGCCTCACAATCACTGGTTCCAGTTCCCAAGGAAATACCAGCGTTCCACGTGGCACTCAGAAAAGCCCAGCCTTTGCTCAACCTCCCTGCACACATGCAATGGCTCCCTCCACAGCACTATATTCAAAAGCAGGGCTCGCACTCTTCAGTTATTTTAGAATCACCTTAACTCATAACATTTCCAGAAAACAAGAATACATTATGTCTACATTGTGAGCAGAAATGATTCTGAAATGAAGCAGGAGGAAGTTTCCCTGGATCAGAAAGATTGTGCGGGAACTTCGATGGTGATTATTATTCCATCTGTTGATGTGATTATGGAAATTCTGGCTGAGACTGTGAGTCTTGTGCACTCTGCCGTCCCTCCGCTCTCCGAAGGATGGAGCGCTGCCAGCTATGCAAAGTGTTGGAAATGGATGAAAGCAAACTGCTGACCTTGAAGTACTGTTCAGGAGTTCTTAACCCTTTTTGATATCGGCAGTGTGAGAGTGTTTACGCATGTTTATTCAGCTTTGCAAAGCTCTTCAGATGTTCTTAACAGAGATTTTTTTTTTAAGCTGGCCTCTGAACTCCATTGCATGGTACATACAGAAGCTGATGAAGCTCAGAGAGGGTAAAATGAAAAGCAGCAGTAAGTTTAATTGAAAAAAATAGGATATTATATGCATTTGGCAACTTGAGCAACCGAGGAAAATGTGAGTGGACAAATGCTCGTGTTACGTAGTTGAAAACAAAAGTATTTCTTATTAAGAGAAACAGCAATATAAAGGAATTAGCACTCAGCTCTTACCATGTATATTTTCTTTTTGGCCAAGTGGCCAGGAGTTGTAAGAAATGCTACTATTCACAAGAGAAATCATTTTGCTTTGAGCCATTGATTTGTTTTTAACAGAAAGACTCAGACTGAAACTATCACTTTATGACATCAAACTTCCTAAGGAGAGTGAAAAAATACAACGACATGTGGATGCTTCCAGGTCTTGGGGAAGGTTTGGCACCACGAGGATTCAGTCTGGGTTTCTAAAACGCTCCTACCTGAAGGGTTTGGTTTTCTTAACGTACGATTTTCCACCACCTGTGTGTTCTAGCGAGGTAGGATATTTTCTCTCTGAAAATTACAGGGTGGGCAATTTTGGATGCCTCTTTAGGACACTGGCCACGAGGTGCTGTGTCATTTTTGTGATTCAGCTTCTCCAATGAGCCATAGACTCCATTTGATGTTGTTAGAAAGAAAGGAAAATGAGTCCTGTGTGCATCAGAGGTTGTTGCAGTATCTTCAAATGTGAAGTGACTCATTTCGGCCTTTGAGACAGTCTTGGGTAGATTCATTCATGATATCGTCTACTGAAGCTATTTATGACCCAGAAGTTTTCTTTTCTCAGTTCTAACTTAAGATTCCCTCCACCTCCCCAAGGAAGGAGGCTGAGGACAGAGATCTGTCCATGGCAATTGTAAATGAATGGTGGATGGCAGTGTGCATTGTCATAAATCCAGTGGGATCAGTTCTAGATGCTACATAACCATAGTTGACTGTCTTCAGTGCAGGATGCGTCCTCTGTTCAAAATGGGAAGAAGGAGAGTTTTATTAGCTCTCTTTTAACCAAGCCATTTCTTTGGTGATACCACGGGAATTCTAATCTTAGGTTTGAGAAATTAGAACAGCCTTATTATTCTAGGGCCTGAATAAAGTCAGAGTGCATTTGCAAAGAGTTAGTATGGAGGCGAGTAAACCCGCTATTTTAAATCAAAATTTGAAATGTGAATGAAATTCGTACCCTTAGCACTAACATTTTTTCATGTCAGATATGTTTTCCTGTTACATAGATTATCATTGTGATTTAGAAACACGGACAGTGTTGTTGAAACTTTAGGGAATTTAGGAAAATACTTGGCTAATGTCTAGTAAACCAGTCTTTAAAATAGTTCCCTTAATCCTAAATATTTGCTCCCAAATGTTACCAAATGACTTCTGCTGGGCCTGAGTACTAGCTAGAATGGGTTGACTAACTGCCCCGTGGGGCCACGAGGCCAATGTGGCTTTGGTTAAATTCTTCACCAAAAATCCATCACAGATGAGAAAGAAAACTTTTTGAATACCCAAGGGAAGAGCATTTCAGGCAGAAGGAATAACAAAGGCAAACGTGCAGAGGCAGGGGCATGCCCAGCAGGTCTGAACTGCCACAGGGAGGCCTGTGCTGTTGGAACGTGGTGAGCAAGAGGAGTGTGCGGTGCGGTGGTCAGCGAAGACATCAGAGAGGCAGGGAAGGCTTGATCCAGTACAGTTTGGATTTCGCTCTGAGAACAATGGGTCATCATTGATGGGGTCTACTTTAAATTTTAAAGGTATCACTCCAGCTGGTGGCTTGAAAATAGAGTTCAGAGGATCAAGGTAGACCAATGAAAAAGCTACGGCAATAGCAGATCGGCAAGATAGTGACTGCCACTTGGACCAGGATGGTGGCAGTGCCTCTGGAATTTGTGGCATGATTACATTAAGATATGAGAGAGAGAGAGAGAGAGAGAGAGAGAAAGGAGTCAAAGATGCCACCAAGTTTTTGCTCTGAGCTATTGGAAAAACACAGTTTCCATTTATTGAGATGAAGAAGAATGCAAGCTGTTGAACTCCTTGATATTTGCTCCTTGCCCTTGGTCTCGTCCCTTGATCTGTTGCAGTTCATCCAGAGAAATAATCCTCCATTCCACTCCCTGTCTCCATTTCCCAGCCATTTGGACTTTTTTGCAAAACCTGAAGTCTCTGGTATTATAAAGCCTTATAACTCCAAACATGGACAACCCAATAAGTTTCATATTTTATCGACTTGATTATTTTACAACTTTACACATAAAAGCATGTGTATTTGCATGTTTCTGTGGTTAAGTATCTTAATGTCTTCAAGCGACAACCATCAAATGCACCCCTCAGAATCTCTCTTCGCCCCTGACAGGAGGCATTTGGGTGCTTGACTCACTGATGTGGATGATTTTAACTGCACCATTGTTTCCATCCTGGACACTTGTTTATTTTAGGCCTCGTGACAGATGATCTCACCCAGACCTTAAAATGCAGAATTTAAGATTGTGTCAGACTATAATTTTATGCTAAGTTTGTTTATTCCCCTCTCCAATTACTGAAGTTACCACCCTAAACTCTGGAAAATAACTGGAGACAATGTTTGTCTGGTAGCAAATTAGAAGCTGACGTCCCACTTCTGCCTGAGTGTGACTATGTGTATGCAATTTAATTATATCGAAACTGCGCATTATGATGTCTAAACTAACTTTCCTTTATTCTCTGAGATTTGCTTCATGTTTGGGAAAAGCAAGAGAAAGAGGTAAATGTCTTCTAAAGTGGAAAATTTCAACTCCGAACTACAGAGACAGAATGCACATCCATAATATTTACATAAAGCATCATCATTTTTCTTGTGCTACCAAGAGAGGTGAGAGAAGTAGGAAGGGAAGGGCCAAGCCACTGCCTTTAATTGGGTTACAGGAGTGAATGCTCTGAGGCCTCTATCTTTGGGCAACGCAGTAAACCGTGATTATGACTGTGGCTGGGAAAACATTTTAAATGTGGAATAAGGTGAGACAGAGGACCAAGAACGTCTGCTTCACGGATTCTGTGGGTTTTATTTGCAGCATCTGTAAATCAGGATTCCTTGATAAACGGAACAAAGTGGTCCCTTTTCACAGGGGCTCTGCTGGCACAATGGTACCAAGGGCTTAGTTTGGAAACGAAGTCATTAAAAATAACTACATATAGAGAACTCGGTCATAAATAATGTGCCACGAAGGATCCCAAGGACTCCGAGGTGGATTATTTTGCTGTATCTAAAGACCTGCTCAGGCTGCCTGGCCCTGGGCATGGCGAGTCCTCCCCGGACTCCTCCCGTTCCCTCCTGCGCTTTCTCTTCTTTGCCCCTCCTGGCCTCCCTTCCTCCTCTCCCCCAGGTTCCCTCCCCAAAGCTGGCGGGTTGTCAGTCACTGAGGCGGTCAGCTGCAGAAGACAGAATGAAAGCAAGAACACAAAAGATAACAAATTCCTAAGGCCCCTTTGCCTTTGCACTTGGGCCCCACTTTGTGATACGGCCTTTCTGTGTTTTCCTTCCCTCCCATGCACGCTGTCTTTAAAACCTAGTTCTTACCAGATTTCACCAGGATAAAAGTGTTAAAGAAAAAGAGGGAAACTGACATTGCTCGGACACAAGAAATGTAAAGTCATGTTAGGCTTTCACTTATTTCTTGCCTTATCTTTCCCTCTTTCTGAAGTTTTGCCACTTGTAATTACTTGTGGCTTCGTCTTTGCCTTCCCTCTTCCTCTCACTGTGTTTAATGGTACAGCGAATTCTGGTGTCTCGTTCATTTCTCATCGTGTGTCTGTAGCGAATGCTTCTCGCCCTCTCTGCGGCCTCATCTTTTCACACCAAAGGCTTCTCTTACCTGGGCTCTCTACAGATAAATGCTCTTCTCCCCTGTGAAGCTTTCTTTTTCTTTTTCTCTTTTCTCTTTTTTTTTTTTTGAGACAGAGTCTCACTCTGTTGCCTGGGCTAGAGTGCCGTGGTGTCAGCCTAGCTCACAGCAACCTCCAACTCCTGCCTCAGCCTCCCGAGTAGCTGGGACTACAGGCACGCGCCACCATGCCCAGCTAATTTATTCTATTTATATTTTTAGTTGTCCAGATAATTTCTTTCTATTTTTTTAGTAGAGATGGGGTCTTGCTCTTGGTCAGGCTGGTCTTGAACTCCTGAGCTCAAACTATCTGCCCGCCTAGGCCTCCCAGAGTGCTAAGAAGGCTTTCTTAACTCTCTGCCCTTTCCAAATGGAATTTCAGAAATCACTAGACTAGTTGGGCTAATTCCCACCAACCCAGAGAACGGTGTCATTCTTTAATTGATATTCCAGAGTGCCTAGACGCAATGTTCACACATGCTCAAGTCAACAGGAAGACCAATCTGATACTTAAAAGAAAAAAAAAATACCCCTGGTTTCCAACTGTCCTAGCTGCTTGCTGATGGCACAGCAATCCCAGCTCATCCCAATTGCTGCCTCTCAGCTCATCAAATATACGGAAGGGAAAAAATGGGCTTAATAGGTTGTTTTAAATATCCCAGAAACACCTTTTTATTCCAATTTCCTGTTTCTTTTTTTTTTTCTTTTCATTCTCATACTTTTATATTTCCCAACCAGAATGATCCGTCTTCTGTAATGATTATTCCAGTTGTCGTCTTCCTTTCAGGGCCAAGGATACCAAGAACTGGATAACTTATTCTCATTTCACAGCTGCTATACAGCAGCAGAAAGAGTCTTGAACATGAAATGATTTCAGCTGAAGGAAAGTTAATTGAGAGAATAAAGAAAACCAGGCACAATTCAAGTTCAATCTCTGTTTTATGACACTGTGCCTCAGTAGAGAATAATCATGGCGAGGCTTCTAAATATTGATTAATTAATTTTAAGGAGGTTTTTAAAA
>NW_012140636.1:2938251-2941405 GCF_000956105.1 Propithecus coquereli | reverse complement strand
TCTAATTCCATCAGCCAACTCTGTTGACCTTACTTTCAAAAAATGTCCTCCAAATGACAATTTCTCACCACCTCCACTTTTACTGCCCTAGCTCAAACCTCTAAAGTGTTCCTCTGTACTGTAGTATCCTGCAACTAGTCATCTTGCTCCTAGTTTTATCCCTGTTATATACTGAATTTTTGTGTCCCTCCAAAATTGAGATGTTGAAATCCTAACCCCACGATGTGATGGTTTACAAATGGGACTTTTGGGAGATGATTAAGTTATGATGTTGGAGTTTTCATGAATGGGATCAGTGCCCTTATGAAAAAGACCCAGAGAGCTCTGTGGTTCCTTCTGCCATGTGAGGACACAGCATGAAGACAGCCACCTATGCACCTAGGAGGTGGACCTTTACCAGACACACAATTTGCCAGTACCTTGATCTAGGACTTTCTAGTCTTGCGAACTGTGAAAAATAAATGTGTGTTGTTTAAGCCATCTGCTCTGTGGCAGTTTAGTTATAGTAGCCCAAACTGACTAGGACAGCCCCCTCCCATCCAACCATTCTCTTAGCCCCCTGTAGCCGCTTCTAAGACATTGACTGACCACTCACTTGCTCTTCTAAAGCTTTAGTTGTCTGTCTCCATTCCTGCTAAGCCCGCGCCTATCTGCCACTGCCTGCAGGCTGCTCAGTCCCTTTCTCCTTCACGGGAGACACTGGACATGATTCAGAGTCCATCTCTCCAACGTGACTCTTGAAGAGCCAACCTAGAACAGACCAAGTCTCCATTGCCTGGGCTTTTCTACCCATACCCCATGCCATACAAACCTCAAACAACATCTTTCTACTTCATGCTGACATTTTACCTTGGCCTTGGGCTGAAGCTTATCACCTAAAACCTGAAATACACCCTAAACACAAATCCCAGCATCTCACTCTGTGACAAAATTGCTCCTGTTTTCAGTCCGTTACCCCTCCCACCACTCCTTTCCTTTGACTCCACGGGGTCTTCTAATCCCCATACCTCGCCTTTGATCCCAGTCCTTCTGTCCTGTATGGAGTCACTGTTTTTCCTGCCAGTCTATATTCCATGACACATCACAGTGACTTTTATTTAGATAGGAATTCAGTTTTTAGGTGCTAGGAGGGGTGAGGAGGTGGCATTAATCCAATACAACCATCTGCTTCCTTGTCCTTGATAGCTGAGCGATGTTGGAGGAAATCACATGATCGTGTAGATGGCAGCCACCGCAGATCCAGAGTGTCTTCAGCTGGGAATCCTTTGCTGGGTGAAGGTGTCTCCCATTGGCTGTTTTCATAGTTATTCACAGTGATTCCTGCAGACCCTCAGCATTTCTTTCAAACCATCATCACTTTTGCTTTCTTTCACTACCCAACAGTTAACCTTATCTCCTTCACAAATAAAAGGATTAAAGAATGAATATCTTTAATTTATTCCATAAACAGTTACTAAGAATCTACTATTTGCTGGGCACTGTTCCAGATACTCAGGATCAGGATATATCACGAATAAGTCAGGCAAAACCCCTACTCTTATCTTTAACTTTCCTCTGCCTGTCCAAAATATGTCCAGAAACTATCCAACAAATATGTCGAAGTGCCTACTTTATGCCAGGAATTTTTCTTGGTGAAAGAAATACAACAGTGAAGAGGATACATGTAAAATAATCTTCTCTCATAAAGTTTTCATTTCAGGGAGGGCATAGAGAAAGAGAAATAGTAAAAATAAATAAATTTGGAGGTTTATATATATTATATATACATTATATATACCCACCTTAAATTTTATATATGTGTGTGTGTATATAATACACATATATGTATACATATTACGTCAGGTGAGTAGGGTAAAGGGGATGGGAAGTGGTAAGGCATAGAACGTAAAGTCAATAAAATAATATTTTGTTTAACTTAAATAACTTACAGAAATCACATTCAGCTTGTAAAGAATGGAAATGGGACGACCAGACTTCAGATTCTGTACTGATGAGCAGCATTGATTGGAACATGATAAGCAGCTGAAAAACAGGACAGTCAGCAGATCCATCTCTCTGTCCTTCTTTTCCCAGAGGCCACGGCTGAATACTCACGGTGATGTTCAAAGGTCCTAGACTATAAGTTGTCAGGTTAACAAGCATTCCGAAAGTTTTAGGTCCGCATGAATTCTATGATCCCTAAAATTAGGACTGGGCCTCACACACATTTCTAAGCCTCCCCCACCTGGCCATCTGCACCTCCTTCTCCAGCTTTCTGTGCCACCAAGCAAGAGAACACAACCATCTGCCTTCACCGAGTACGCCCAGTTGCCTTACAGACAGATTTCCATGAATTTCAAACAAAAAAAGAAAGAAATGGAAAGCAATGGACTTGATATGCTTTTCTCAACACCCACCCATCGGTTTCTTCACTAAATGTCCTGAGCATATGTTTATTAGTTGCTATGTTTCATTGTACTATTATTCTAACCCAAAACAGATTTTTTCTTTAATTGTACATCTTGAAGTTTAAAAAGCTCTTATTCCCAACAGAGTTATCTATACACAGTGGAAATGTATAGTGAATTATGTTGATCTTTGGCCTCCTGGAATTCATCCAGCTTTCTCTAATCTTGCCTCAGTTTCCCTCTTAGAAACTAACTACTCCCCCTCCAACCCTCAGCATATGGCTTATACTGGACCTGACTTAAATTTCAGCTATAGGATGGACCTGTGGTGTAGACCTGAGCAAACAGAGACCACACTAGTTGTTTGGGGAACGTTGTATGATCCTGTTAGCTCCAGTAAGGATAACATGGCTTTCACTAGGGCATCTGTGAGATAGTGAAGTGCTCCATCCAGCCAAGCGTTGGTGAGGATGAGGTGCAATGAGAATCGTCCTACACTGCTGGTTGGAGTGAAAAATGATGCAACCAATTTAGAAAACTGTCCATTTTTGAAAGAGTTAAACATGATCTAGACAATTCACTCCTAATAATTTACCCAAATAAAATAAATACATGTATTTTCACAAAGATATGTACACAAATCTCACCATCTTTATCCAAGAGATCCCAGACTGGAAACAATTTAAATGTCACCAATATGTGAATGGCTAACCAAAATGTGGTGTGTACCTTCCAATGGAAAACCACTTGACAGTGAAAAGAATAAA
>NW_012140636.1:2923049-2925659 GCF_000956105.1 Propithecus coquereli | reverse complement strand
TATATGTGTGTGTGTGTGTGTGTGTATTCCTCTTTGAATCACCAAGTGTTTATACTTTTGTAGTATTCTAGAACTTTCCATATTTCTAGTTTTGTAAAATGCCAACAGATATTCTACAACTATATCTGCAATTACTTTCATGCCCTAGGATGCAATTCAAATGAACTTCTACTTTGTACTTAGAGAGCCACATGATAGAAAATAGAAAATACATGGGTTCTGGAATTAATTAGACTTAGGTCACCATTCCGGTGTCTACACTAAATTTGTTTTATGACCTTGGGGCAACTTAATAACACTCTCTGAGCCTTGATTTTCATTTCTGTAAAAGTAATGATATCTTTTAAATTCTTAGTAGTACATGAGATTTATATATAAGATTTTACTGGAGATGAAAGCTTCTTGAATGTGCAGACTAATTTAACTTATTCATTGCTCTATATCCAGAGCCTATAAAAGTACGTGGAGAAAATTTCCAAAAAGTAATTGTTGAATAAATGCATGGCATATAGTAGATGTCAATAAATGGTAGTTTAATTTCTCCTTCCTTGCCTACCTTAAGCCCAGTTTCTTCTTGGCGAAGTATGACCCATACACTTTGAAGACGATTGTCTTTCATATGGAAAGTGGAAATGAAATAAATATTGGCATATTCTTCTTTCTCCCTTTGACCTCACAGCGTCTGGGTTAACATTGATCTCTCTTTATGGTCTTTTTCAAGATGCAATAGAAAAAAACAGAAATATATTTGCTGTCCCCCGTATATTTCAAAACCCTACCTTATTCTGGGTTTTAATATTTTTCCAGTAACTTTTCTGGTTAGAGTACTTCTTTATATTTTTCCTTTGACATGTGCCTCTTCTTCCATCATGGGTGTATTCTCAGATAACCGTATAGGTACACTGATTTCTTTGTGAGCCACCCCCTTTTCTTCCTCTATGGGATTATTTATGTTTGAATTGTGAGAATTTATTTTCTTAGAGTTTCCTGTGCTTTTTCTTCCTTTGAGATTCCTATCCTTTTTGATTTACCCTCTTCTTTTAAGTTCCTGAACATAGACTCGTGTTTTTTGGTGGATATTTTGAAGCTGTTTTCCTAAAGACCAATGTACACATCAGACTATACCCTGTGTATATCATTCCTTTGATTTTATGCCAAAAATCAGCCCTTCATTTTTTTTCAATAATGTTCAAAGTAGCAATCCCTATAGTTGCTTCCAGAAAATGAATCTATTAGTGAGAAAAATCAATAATGTAACAGATTTTCTACTTTGAAAAGAATAAGCCTTCCAGAAGACATCTTTATATATGAGCACTTCAACATACTTTTGTATCTTTCATATGTTGATTACATTCCTGTATCCCTGTATTTTGATTGCATTATCCAACTCTGTTAACTGGTCTAATATAACTACAGGCGTTTCTACAGCTTTTCCCTTATTTTTCTGCCCTGTATTTTTACTCAATTACCTTCCAAATTCATACTACCATAATACTCTCATGACTTCCCTTACAAATTAATGCATAGTAACTTAATTAAGACTTGGTTGTAAGCTAGGTGGAATTCTTACCCATATGGCCAGAGAAAGATCAGGGTAGATCAGGCTAAAGTGACAATGGCATAAAGTGATCCACCCAAATTTTAGGGCTGGCCCTGGAGTAGGGACAAGATGGCCAAAGGTTCATTATGTAATTTGTCTTGTGGAAAGATCAAACTTGAGTCCAGTCTGGTGGGGAAAATACAGCAGCATTAGCTCAGACTGTAAGTCGATATTTGAAGTCAGATGAACAGGGCTGAGCTCTTAAGTCTAAGAAATTGGTAACTGTTGTTGAGCAAAGAAAGGAAAAGCAGGGACAAGAATACCTTCTTGCACATATAATTTTTCCACCCTTTGTATACAGTTCGGTTCAGTTCTGTAAATAAAGATTTCTATTTCATTTTCATAGCATAGCCAAGAGCTCCCATCTAGAAGGTCTCAGTAATACCTGTGAGACATCTACACCTTTTTCTACTGTAATTTCAAATTCATCACGTTAAACTCCTACACCTTGATGAGCATACATCTCCAGAAACAAATATTACTAATGGTTCTTTCTGTTATTTTATCCTGAGAATTAGTGGGCACTGTTTTCAATACTGTTCTTCCTTATATTTTCATAGCTCTTTTTGAAAAAAATAATAATGTCAACTTTGTTAAACTAAAAGGTCCACTCTTCAAAAGACACTATTCAAAGAATGAAAAGAAAAGCCCCAGACTGGAAGAAACTACGTGCACAACACATATCTGAAGAAGTACTTGCACACAAAATGTATCAGGAAATTCTAAAATTCAACAATAAGAACATAAATTCCCCCAAAAATACATCAATAAATATATGTGCAGACACCTCACTATAGTAGATATACGCATAAAAATAGGCATATAAAGAGATGCTGAACGTTAGAGAATAATGACAAAAAGGCAACGCATCGTACATTGAGGAAAATCAAACTGAAACAACACTGAGATAGATACCCTATGCATCTATTAGGATGGTTACGTAAACAACAAAGAAACAAAAAGTGGGCAACACCAATCCTTGGTAAGGATACAGAATAACAGAAAACCCC
>NW_012140636.1:2921698-2922999 GCF_000956105.1 Propithecus coquereli | reverse complement strand
GGTTTGAAACTCAATGTAAAATTTTATAACTTCCATGTTAGATTTCACGTTATTTGACCTATCACAATTAAGTTTCATTTTTATTCAGAAATTCAATGTCTTAACTGTTCTTCATAATTTTCTGTTCCTAAATTTTTTTCTAAATAGGCCTCTATGGCTTTGTTCATGATATAATTTCAAATACATTTTTTTTTTTAAATGGGCAAATGATCTGAACAGACATTTCTCAGAAGAAGACATACGAATGGCCAAAAAAATGCGTGAAAACATGTGTAACATCACTATCAGGGAAATGCAAATCAAAACCACACTGAGTTAGGATGGCTATTATCAAAAAGATGAAAAATAAAAAATGTTGGTAAGGATGTAGAGAAAAGGGAACCCTTATACACTCATGATGGGAATGTAACCTAGTATGATCACTATGGAGAACATATGGAAGTTCCTCAAAAAACTACAGATAGAACTATCATATGATCCAGCAATCCCACTACTGGGCATTTATCCAAAGGAGAGAAAATCATTATCTCAAAGAGACATCTACACCCTCATGTTTGTTGCAGTACTACTCACAATAGCAAAGATATGGAATTAACCTAGGTGTCTAACAACAGATGCATGGATAAAGAAAATCTGGCATATACACTATGGAATACTATTCAGCCACAAAAAGAATGAAATCCTGTCATTTGTGGCAACATGGATGGAACTTCAGGATATTGCGTTAAGTGAAATCAGCCAGGCACAGAAAGTCCAAACCACATGTTCTAACTCATATGCGGAGGCTAAAAAAAAGTTCAGATCTCATAAAAGTAAAAGTAGAAGAGAGGATATTAAGGGGTGAGAAGGGTAGGGGTAAGGGAGAGATAGGGAGAGATTTCTTAAAGCATACAAAATTACAGCCAGATAGGAGGAATAAGTTACAGTGTTCTATTAACATACCACTGTAGAATGACTATACTTAACCATAAACTACCGTATAGTTTCAAATAGATAAAAGGAGGATATTGAATGCTCCCAAGACAAAGAAATTATAAATGTTTACGATAATAGATATACTAATTACCCTGATCTGAACACTATACATTGTTTCTATCAAAAAATCACTACATACACCATGAATACACACAATTATTATTTGTCAATTTAAAAAATTTACGAAAACAAAATTTTAAAAATGTATAAAGAGAGGGCCAACAACACAGTCTGTGGCACACCAAGACTTTTTCCCAGAAATCTTTTAGGATAATTTTCAACTAGAAGCAACAGGTAAACCCACCTGTACCACTAAACATCAAGAC
>NW_012140636.1:2916576-2920208 GCF_000956105.1 Propithecus coquereli | reverse complement strand
CCTATGCATCTATTAGGATGGTTACGTAAACAACAAAGAAACAAAAAGTGGGCAACACCAATCCTTGGTAAGGATACAGAATAACAGAAAACCCCCTTCATTACTGTTTGGAATGCATAATGGCATAGCCACTTTACAAAAGAGCTTGGCCTGTTATTACAAAGCCAAACATAAAATGACCATACGATGCAGCAAACCTGCTCCCCCCAATTTGGAGGGAGACTTATGTCCACATCCAGAACAGCAAGGACGTCTACACACGATGTGTGAAACCTAGAAAGAACCAAGATGTCATCAGTACGGCAACAGATAAAAAACTCTGTCACAGTGGCTGACTCCTGAGGCAGGAACAAATGATGGGGACACATGAGACCCTTGGGGTACAGAGAGAGAAGATGGATACATGAAAAAAGGCAGTGTTACAGCCACGGGGGTCTCAGAAAAAAAAAAAAAGTCTGACAAGACGCACAAGGCAGGGAGACACTTGAGAACAGACGTGGCTACCAGTCCAGGTCACAGAGGTACAAAGACTGCTGCAAGCTAATGGATGAAGACCTTCGAGGATGGGTATGTTCCATAGGCGGAAAGGTGGAGAAAAAAGAGTCCTGACATGGGCTACCTGGACAAGGGACTGAGACACTTGAGGGAAGACACAGGCTACAGGCAGAGGGGCTGGAGACCAACAAAGACGATCATGGGATGAGGCACAGGCCAAGGAGACGATATAAGCAACATGCTGCAGGGACAAGGAATGGAGACACACGGAGCTGGCATGGACCCGGGCAGAGGGGACACGAACACCTGACGATACACCAGGGCACTTGTCGGCTGCAGTATGATGAGATGGTGACGTACGAGAGATCGTGCAAAATTCGGGCACTGGGATGAAGACACCTGAAACCTGGAACAGCTGTGGGCACTTGGATTGGCAGTCCCGGAGGCCAACACGGCTGCAGGCACAGGGTTTGGAAAGACACGAGGGAATACAGGGGTTGCCAGATAATTCAGGGTTCAGGGGAAATGTGTAGCCTTATGTGCATATGTCAGCACAAGACAAAGACAGAAAATCATCTCAGCTTCCACCTGAAGAACCTTTTTACAAAAAGATCAAACTGGATATAGAATCAGGGCAATGAAAACAGCAGACATTAATCCTCTTATTTCTTGTTAATATCAGCGGACTCTGTAAAGAATGCCTCTAGTGTTGATACCTGAGATTGTATATTGTGTTAAGTTTTCTTTCTTTTCCTTAATCACTTTAACTAATGGATTATTGATTCTATTAATATTTTAAGAAAACTTCTTATGGTTTATATGTTTCTGCTGAACTTTTAAAAAATACTATTTCATAACTCTTATAAATCACTGGATCTGGTTTTATTGGTGTAATATCTTTCTGGAACTCAAATTTCAGCTTAAAACAGTGATTAGCTTATTTTTCTCAGTAAGAGCAAAGTCTTCCATTGGAAGACATGTTAGAGTAGACTCAAACAACTTCAAAATTTCCGTGACTAAACACAATAAAAGTTTATTTTATTTACATTGCCCAGTGTCAGCAGACAGAGACCTCTGTTTCCTGAAATCATTCAGAAGTCAGGCTACTTGGGTCAAGTGTCCACCATTCCTTAGGGCTTTGTAGTCTGCAATTAGATCCTCAGTATCAAGTCAGTAGACAGGTGAAAAGAAACAGCGAGCGTTTTTTTTTCAATTTTTTAAATTTTATTTCTTTTGGCTCATTTCAGAATATTATGGGGAAATACGCATTTTGGTTACATAATTTGCTTTTGTACAGTTTGAGCAAAAGTTGTAAGTGTGTCCTTCACTCAGATGGTGTTCATTGTACCCATTAGGTGCGAATTTACCCATCTCCTCCCCACCCCCCACCTACTGGATTTCCCTTGAGTTTCACTTCCTTATGTGCACATAAGTGTTGATCAATTCAGTCCAATTTAGTACTGAGTACATGTGGTGTTTGTTTTTCCATTCTTGTGATACTTCATTCAGAAGAATGGTCTCCAGTTCCATCCAAGTTGTTACAGAAGATACTAGATCACCATTTTTTATGGCTGAGTAGTACTCCATGGTATACATATACCACATTTTATGAATCCACTCATATATTGGTGGACATTTGGGTTTTTCCACATCTTTGCAATCGTGAATTGTGCTGCTATAAACATTCGAGTGCAAGTGTCTTTTTCATAAAATGTCTTTTTTCTCTGGATAAATACCTAGTAGTGGGATTGCTGATTGCTGGATCAAATGGTAGGTCTACTTTTAGTTCTTTCAGGTATCTCCATACTACATTCCATAGAGGTTGTACTAGTTTGCAGTCCAACCAGCAGTGAATGAGTGTTCTATTTCTCTGTATCCATGCAAGCATCTGTTGTTTTGGGACTTTTTGATAAGAGCTATTCTCACTGGGGTAAAGTAATATCTCATTGTGTTTTTAATTTACATTTCCCTGATGATTAGTGACATTGAGCATTTTTTTCATGTGTTTGTTGGCCATTGGTCTATCTTCATTTGAAAAGTTTCTGTTCATGTCTTTTGCCCAATTTTTTTCTTGCTGATTTGCTTGAGTTCTTTGTTGATTATGGTTATTAGCCATTTATTGGATGTATGGCATGCAAATTTTTTCTCTCATTATGTATGTTGTTTATTTGTTCCATTGATTGTGTCCTTGGCCGTGCAGAAGCTTTTAATTTGATTAGATCCCATTTATTTATTTTTGTCGTTGCTGTGATTGCTTTTGGGGTCTTCTTCATAAATTCTTTGCCTAAGCCAATGTCCGTAAGAGTTTGTCCAATTTTTCTTCTAGAATTCTTATAGTTTCAGCCTTAAGTTTAAGTTTGTTATCCATTGTGAATTAATTTTTGTGAGTGGTCAGAGGTACAGATCCTGTTTCAGTCTTCTACATGTGGCTGTCCAATTTTCCTAGCACCATTTATTGAATAGCGATTCTTCCCTCCAGTGCATGTTCTTGCATGCTTTGTCAAAGATCAGATCGCTATATGAGGATGGTTTCGTATCTTGGTTCTCTGTTCTGATCCATAGATCTATGTCTCTGTGTTTTTTCCAACACCATAGTTTTTTGGTTATGATAGCTTTGTAGTTCCAGCTTGAAGTCAGGTAAATTGACGTCTCTCAATTTTTTCATATTACGTTAGGTTGCATTGGCTATTCAGGGTCTTTTCTGGTCCCATACGAAGTGTAGAACTATTTTTTCTAGATCTGTGAGAAATGAAATTGGTATTTTGATGGGGATTGCATTGAATCTTTAGATCATTTTGGGTAGTATAGACATATTAACAATGTTGATTCTGCCAATCCATGACCATGATATGTTTTTCCTTCTTTTTACATCCTCTGCAATTTCTTTTCTCAGTGTTTTGTAGTTTTCCCTAAAGACATCTTTTACCTTTTAAGTATGTTCCTAGGTATTTGATTTTCTTTGTTGCTATTGTGAATGATATTGCATCTTTGATTTGATTGTCAGCTTGACTGTTGTTGGTGTATATGAAAGCTACTGATTTGTGTATATTGATTTTGTAACCTGAGACTTTGCTGAATTTATTTATCAATTCCAGGAGTCTCTTGGTTGAATTTAAGATTTCTAGATATAAGATTAA
>NW_012140636.1:2914892-2916526 GCF_000956105.1 Propithecus coquereli | reverse complement strand
AAAGCATTAAATATTAAAGAAAATAAATGATTTCCTTTTCAATTTTATTTCTGTTACAAACCCAGAGGCTTCCTGGTAAGACATTCCAAAGCTCAGATGTGGAAATTATAATATGAAAAGAGAGTTTGAAGTTTGCTATGATTCTAGTCAAAATTACCATCTTCCCATAAATATTACTCTCAACTTAGAAGCAAGTGTGTTTATAATGATTATTACTATTCTTTCTGTCTCTGTCCAGGTGATCAGTTTATGACAACAACTTACCTTGAAGGTGTCATCATTTTTTAGTGAAAAGAACAGATCTGTCATGGCCATCAATTCAGAATACCATCACTATGATAAAAAGAAAGGAAACCGTTTATCTACTCTGTTCATTTCTTAAGAAAGAAAGAAAAAGACATTGCAGATAGGTTTTCTTGTTAATGCTAACAGAGGCTGTGTGCTTCCAACTTGAACAATGATCCTAAGTTATTTTACAGGTTGATAAGGAGAAGGATGGAGCAGGCAAGAGGACTATGCTTCTGTGTTGAATTAATGTGGTTATGTAAAATTTATCTGTCACATTTAGGTAGTATTTTTATGCATAAAATCCTTGAACTCGAAGTAATTTTACAGAAAGATACATGCATGAAATATTCATTTCAATGTGTTATGCAGTTATGAAGACATTTTTTCATGAGTGAAAAACACAGTATCAGATGCTGGGCTGTAGTTCTGGTTTTTACCATTTATTGGCTAGGAGATCTGGGATGATCCTTTAACTTCTCTTAGCTTCAGAGTTTTGTCTATAAAATGGTATAATACAGAGTTTTGTGAGCTTAGCGGTCAGCAAAGCACTATGCAAATGTTAGTAATGATTATACCTCTCATTCGTAATTTCAGTACATGCTACTCTGTTTCCCTGTGCCCAGCAAACTCAGCACTGTGCGTCTGTGGATTTGAGATGTGTGATGAAAATCCCCTATGCTCCTCTCCTCTTCAGTCTTTATTTCAATCCATTAGTTCCTCCTTATATGTGCTTATTTAATATATTCTAATAGCTCTGTCTTGACTTATGATCTATTTTGGTTGTGCACCAACTGTGTTCACACATTGTTATCATGCCATCATTATCTATTTACCCATTGTCTCTCCCACTGTACTGAGAACTTCTAGAGCTTCTAAAAGCAAAGACTGTGTCCTATTCCTTTTTCTATCCTGATTACCTTTGTGCAGTGTCTGTCAGAAAATGTTTGTTGAATCCATGATGAGGGGTTTCTTTTGCTTCATGTAGTGATCATTACTATATCCTAGGAGGTATTCAAATACTTCTTTTTATTATAGCAATGAAATGAAAGCTAAAAACAATACGTTTGAATGATAGACATATACTAATATAGTCATAAATAACATGCTAATTGACAGAAAACAAACGTAAGTTTTAAAATCAAAGAAATCGCATCTTTAAATGGCTTCACCATCAGGGAGATAAATTTTTCAGCAGCCTTCTGGTAAAGTCCTCACTACTACACTCCCAAAATAAAGATGCTGCACATAAAATAGGATACTGAATTTTGATATCGTAAGGATTCCACGATCTATCTGTGCATTTTAGTTAACAAACGTTTATTGAACGTAATGCGTTGAGCATCCTG
>NW_012140636.1:2909481-2911301 GCF_000956105.1 Propithecus coquereli | reverse complement strand
TTAATATTTGTTTGACATTCACATTCATTTATCCAGTTTTTTTTTTATAGTAAGCATTCAGTGCTCATTATGGTTTTCCATAGTATACCTTTTAATTTACACTTGAAGTCACAGGTATTGTATGTGTTGGTTAACATTTCATTATTTTTAACCACTACTAATAAAGAAGGAAACCAAGCTAAAGAAACTTACAAAATTATCTCCACCATGAATTAAAGCTGATAGTCAGAAGGGAGAATAAATGTGTAGTGAATGCTGAAATGCTTTTGGAATAGCACCTTCCCACTCTGCCCGTTACTGTCATCCAGGTCCAGAAGAATGAGCTCCACCCAATCAAAGAAAAAAACGATGAGATTTGTGTCTGCATAGATAATGGCTGAATTTTTCAGTCTGGAAAATTAAAGCCTGACCTAAACACACACTACTGTTTTGTTTCCTTTGAGACAGCCAAAAGGATGAGATAATAATTCCAAGCATCTCAAATACCAGGAGATGCCAAGACTGATGCTTTGTTTCCTATTTTGCGAGCTCAGGACAGGATGCTCAGCTCATAAACACATTTAGAGAGTTTTATAGGACACAAAACCACTTATGCAGCACTATGAATCTCCATTTTTTAATTCCCTTCCAAATTAATTTTTATGACTTCTCGAGGAGACTTCTCAATTCCCTACACAGATCATGAAATTTTGATTAAACATTTAATGAGGTTCTTTGCATAGATCTGTCTTATTTCCCAAGCCCTTTCATGCCACCATGTTTATTCAACTCAGTGGCCCATCTCTAAAATAAACTATTAAAAGAAACTCATTATCCATATAAAGTTTTATGGCATGCAGTCTTTTCAATCTTGGCCTTCTTAGTGACAGGATTTTTTAAATCTGTATTTATGAAACCATTGCTGAGAGCCCACTATGTGCTAGACACTGTGCCAGAGGCTTACAAAAGATGGAGATGAATAAAAATAGTGCTTTCTTTTCTCAAATAATTCACAGTATAATTGGAGACATCAAAAAATTATTTACAATGTGTATATGATATAAAAACAAATTTCTATGAAATACCCAGTGCACTGATACTTTCTGCAACGTTATTTGTTTCAGAATAGTATGGACATAGATTCACTCAATAAATCGATCTGCATTTATTCATCCAGTGGACACAGTAAAATTAGTCAGTGCTTGGTGTGACCCACTTGAGCCTTCTACCAGGTGATATACAACATATCACATAAATACATATATAAAAAGTAAACTTTATTTTGTAGTATTATTATGGTGAGAGTTATTATTAATGGGTATCTGGTATGAAATATTATAAGTATATATCACAGTTTTTATTGTTAAAATAAGATAAAATAATGATGGGAGAGGAAATTTTAAAATCTGTGATGTAAGGATAGAGAATAAAGCTTAGTGAGGAGGAAGAAACTAACTCTGTCTGGGGCTAAGGAGTTAGGGAAGGTTTGGCAAAGAAGGGACATTTGTATTGAAATTCAAAGAGAATAGATAGATCGATAGAAGGTCATGGCCAGGCGGAGACTGGAGAAAAACCTCAGTCAGTAGAAAGAGTGAAATGCATGAAAATATAATAAAAACGTATAATAAAAGAATTGCTATCTGCCAAATTTAGAGAGCCTTTATCATGCAAACAATAGACAGTAGAGCGTGTAAAGCTTTTTTTCCACCTTTTTGGCAGAGCTGCAAAAACATTTATAGATTTGATTAAATATTGTGGAATGACTCAGGTGGTCACTGTGATTCGATAGGAGAAAATGGCTGGAAATAGGAGACCAATTAAGACATTCTTGCAATACTTCA
>NW_012140636.1:2906453-2908081 GCF_000956105.1 Propithecus coquereli | reverse complement strand
GTGAGAAAAGAAAGAGTGAATCAAATCAAAACTAAAGATGAGGAAAATAAAATAACAAAGGAAATAAATTAATGAAATATAAAAAAAAGTAGAGAAAATTAACAAAGTTGAAAATTGATTCTTTTTTGAAACAATAAATAAAATTGAGAAAACACTAGTTGGATTGATAAAGAAGGGGAAAAACATACGCAAATTACCAATAGTAGGAATGAAAGTGGAGTTATCCCTGTGGGTCCTATAGACATTAAACAGATAATAAAGGAATGTTAGGAAGAATTTAGGTCAATAAATTTGACAACCTAAATGAAATAAACAAATTCATCAAAAACACACTTTTCAAGACTGATAAAAGAAGAAATGGAAAATGCAAACAGTTTTACATGCCTATTATAGAGATTAATTTTATTATCAAAAATAAAATTCCCCAAAATAAAATTTTAGATATTAGTGGTTTCAGTTGTGTTTTCTACCAAATATTTAAGAAAGAAATAACATCAAACTTATACAAACTGTTTTGGAAGATATTGAAGGAAGAAACATATCCAAACCTGTTTTATGAAACATGCTTAGCCCTGTTACAAAAACTTGACAAAGATGCTAGATGTATAAAAATCTGGTATCCATTATCCCTCATAAATATAGTGACCAAAGTCCTTAACAATAGCAAATAGAATTCAGCAACATATAAATAGGATAACTCATTATGAGCAGGGGGGATTTACCCCAGGGATGCAAGGTTGATTTAACAGTCAAAAATTATCAGTGTAATTCACCATATTAAGAGAATAAAGGGAAAATACCTTAATAAATGCAATAAAACACATTAATCAAACCTAGAACCCAAAAGAATTTCCTCAATATGACAGAGAGCATTTACAAAAGATATCTACAGCATATTGTACTTAATGGTAAAATAAAATATGGTTTTCCCCTAAGATTGAGAACGAGAGAAGGATATCTGCTCTCAACATTTCTATTCAACATTAAATAGGAGGTCTGAATCAGTGCAATAAAGTAAGATAAAGAAATAGTAGCCATAAAGTTAAAATAAAGAGTTAAAACTCTCTTTAGTAGCAGATACCATGATTATTTATGTGGAAAAACTTAAGAAACCCACAAAACAGGCTCATAGAACTCACAAATAATTTTAACAAGATCACAGTACACAAAGTCAATATACAAAAATCAACTATATTTTTTTATGCTGGGAGCAGCCAAAAAAAGAGTTTTCTGCTTGATCTATAGATTCAACACAATCCCCACCGATATTCTAATATGCTCTTTTGAAAACATTCAAGTGTTTTAAATTAATATGGAAGTGCAAAGAATCTTGAATAACCAAAACAACTTTTAAGAATAAGAGAACCAAGTTGGAAGAACTTTACTACCTGATTTGAAGACATTCTGTATGGCCACATTAATCATGTTAGCATGAAAAACAAAGTGATCAGTGGAACAGAAGAGAGAGTTATATGATTTTTACCAGAAGTGCCAAAGCAATTCAACTGGGGAAGAAAAGTCTTTTCAACAAGTTGTGCTAAAACAACTAGCTAAATATAGAAAAGCACAAATTTCAACGCTATGCTATGCCAAAAGAAAAGGAAAAGAAAAAGAAAAATTCAGATGGA
>NW_012140636.1:2890304-2905553 GCF_000956105.1 Propithecus coquereli | reverse complement strand
CAGTGCAGACAAAATGGATTTGTTTTAACTACTTACATATGGTTCCTTTCAATATGTAGACATGTGAGCTAAAGAAACAAGTTATATGCCCCTCACACATGCAACATCTACTATCAAAAGAGGCGTAGGGTAACTGTCATAAACACCACATTCAAAAGAAAGGGGATGGGGAAGGGGTCACGCACATCAGTCACTGGTCAGTGCAGTTCTGAAATCCATCTGGCTACATGCTGCCACTTTCTGGACCAGGGTCAAGCACTGCTTCCTGAAAATAATTCTCTGTGGCTCATGGCTTCATACTTTTCTATATTTGAAAGATTCTATGAAATATCACCTTCCTGAGATCAATGAATCTCAAATTACTGCTTTGGATTTTATCTTTGCCCCGAGTTTTTTTTTTTTCTTACTTTGAGAATCTTCTGCATCTGAAAAGGCAAGAAATAAGGACTAGTATTATTTTCAAATCTAGCAAGTCTTGGCTCCTTTATATTTAACATATCATTCTTTAACTCATCTCTCTACTCTTGCATTTTATCATAGACAGCAAGAATAATTAAGTGGCCCTTTCAGTATTCTTCCAGGAAATTTCTTTAGCTGTATGATGGGTCAGCCGACCATGCCCTGTAGGAGAGTGCCTCATTCTGTTTTGTGTTGCTATAGAAGAATACCTGAGACTGGGTCATTTATAAAGAAAAGAGTTTATTTAGCTCATACTTCTGCAGGGTGAGAAGTTCAAGGACATGGTCCTGGCTTCTAGAGAAAACTTTCACGTTGCATCACAACATGGCAGAAAAGGTCAAAGGGGAAGCGGACGCATGTGAAGAGGAGAAAATCTGAGTGGCATCCTCGCTTTATATCAACCCACTCTCTAGTAAATTAATCCATTTCCAAGAGAACTAATCTACTCTTCTGAGAGCAAGAACTCACTTACTACCTTGAGACCAGGACCAAGCCATTCATGAGGGATCTACTCCATGACCCAAACACCTTCCACTAGATCCCACCTCCCCACACCAGTCATGCTGGGATCAAATTTCAATGTGAGTTTTGGTGGGGATGACCACCATATCCAAACAGTAGCAGCATCTATTCTTGTAAATAAAGTTTTATCATAATACATTCATGCCTGTTCATTTAGGTATTTTCTATGGCTTTTTCACATTACAATGGCATAATTCAATAGTTATGACAGAAACTGTATGGTCTTCTAGCTTAAAATATTTATTATCTGGTCCTTTAAGACCAGGCTAACTCCTGATGACCTGATTAGGGAGTTCATTAGCTACTTGGCAGATACGATAAATTTCCTACTTACACATTACTTGAGATGCTAGTATTGTCACATACTCTCACATTTCTCACTAATGCATTACAAGAGCTCCATCTGCTCCAATTTCCAATATTTTCTTCATAGTACGTTACTTTCCAGGCTTCATGGACAGCCTTCTGGATTTTCTTAGGCTTCTACTTCAAGTCCTTAGGATTTTACTAACACTCTTTGGTTTTCTCTCACCTTCAGTCACAAAGCCATGTCACATGTTTCAGTTTTTGTTATACAGCAACCAAAATTTGCTCTGCTTCCTAATGCTGTGTTAAAAACCATCCCATAGATAAGTAGCTCAGTACAACAACAATCATTTATTTTGTCCATGAATCTGCAAGCTGGGTTAATCTCAGTGGGGACAACTTGTCTCTGTTCCACTTGGTATCAGCTAAGGCAGTCCGAAGATGGGTAGAGGAGTCCCTTCCGGGACGGAGCACTCACACTGGAAGTTGGTATTGGCTGTTGGTTCCTATTTACATGGCCCCTCCACAAAGTTGCGTGGGTTTTCAAACTGTGTGATGGCTGGCTTTCAAGAGAGATGTCCCAGGGAACTGGGTGACGCGTATCACCTTTTGTAATGTGGCCTCTGAATTCGTAACAGTAACACTTCCACCGTAAGTTATCAGCCAACGCAGTCACAAAGCTTCAGCCCTTTCAAGATGAAGTGAGGTGTACCCAACAACCTGATGGCAGGATTTCAATAATGCATTGCAAGAGAAGCATGTGTTATGGGAGATATTATTGTGCCTACTTTATTATTATTATTATTTTGGAAAATACATCTGCCATGGACTTGAACAGATTCTCCACAAAAGAAGATTATATAGATGAGGAATGAACACACACACAAAATGTGGTCAACGTCATTCATCATGAGGAAAATGCACTGCTTCACATCCATTCCATTTCATAGCCATTTCACATGGCTAAACTTTAAAAGACCGATAACACCACGCTAAATGCTAGCAATGCTACGGAGCAATTGGACTCTCATATTGCTGGTGAGAGCATAATATAGTACAACTGCTTTGGAATACTGGTAGCTTCTAAAAAAGTTAATAGCAATTCTATACCTAGATATTTATGCAAGGGAGATGAAACATTGTCCGCAAAACCCTTGTATAAAAATGTACTTTTATAGCTGCTTTATTTATAATAGCAAAAAACTAGAAATTCAAATATCCATCAACAGGAGAATGCACAAATCATAGTATATTCATACAAGAAATACTATTCACCAATAAAAAGCAAAAAACTATCATTACGTGCAACAATATGAGGCGAATCTCAACAGCATTATATTAAGGGAAAGGATCTTGACACAAAAGAGTATATAATGTTGGCTGGGCAGGGTGGCTCGCACCTGTAATTCTAGCACTCTGGGAGGCCAGAGACGGAGGATTGCTTAAGAGCAGGGGTTCAAGATGAGTCTGAGCAAGAATGAGACCCCTTCTCTACAAAAAATTGAAAAAAATTAGCTGGGCATGGTGTTGTGTGGCTGTAGTCCCAGCTACTCAGGAGACTGAGGCAGGAGGATTGCTTGAGGCCAGGAGTTTGAAGTTGCTGTGAGCTAGGCTGACGCCACGGCACTCTAACCAGGGTGACAGACAAAGACTCTGTCTCAAAAAAAAAAAAAAAAGGTATACAATGTTTGCTTCTATTTATATTAAATTCAAGAGAAAGCAAAACCATCAATAGTGACAGAAATTAGAACAGCAGTTGTGCCTAGGGGATGAAAGTTAATTTGAGAGGACAGAGGGAGCTTTCTGGGGTGAAGAATATATTTTATATTTTGCTCAGAGTAGTAGTTGTCTAGATATATACATTTTTCAAGAGTTATGTATTTTATTACATGTAAATTTTACCTCATTAAAATGGTATTAAAATGCATTGATCTGAAACTTGTGTTTCAATATTTACGTTATATTATAGTAAAAAACACTTTAAAGAAAATTTGAGATTAATATGTAAAAAATGTGCAAAGTATCTGTCCTGCCTGTGACCGTGAACACCTCTGACCCCGTTTTAAGAGACATATAGATGACCTTGGGTTATTCCTGGCTATTTTATGATTTGAACCTGCAGTTGAACTCTGTCTCTGAACTCTCAGCTTTTCAACACCAACTGCATCCCTTGACATTGAAATGCCAGCTTTACTAATGTACCACATTTCAAACTTTAATGTGCCCGGGAATCTCATAAAACTGCAGATTCTGACTCGGGAGGTCTGGGGTGGGGTCTGAGAGTCTGAACTTCTAACAAGCTCCCAGGTTGCAGCCGCTGGTCCGTGGAAGGCGCTTGAACTTGGGGAGCTCTGCGGCTTTCCTCTCTGACGCTCACTGCCCTGTGGCGTCCCAGGCAGGCATCTTCCCCAGTTCCCGGCACCTCAAATGCAAACTGCGTCACCACCCACCAGCCCACTCCCTATGCTGGGCCAGCCCAGGTCTAACAGAAGGGCGTGACCTTAATCACTGTGCACGCGGAAAGTATGTGCGTATCTCGTTTATCTGTGGAATAAGCTTTTCCACTTCTGTTAATTTTTCCAAATAACTGAAATTTACTCTATGTTAAATGTTATTTTTGAGCACCAAAGTCTTTGTAATACTCATTGTACTTCCCTGAAATCGTAAACAGAGGATGCTAAGAATGATTGAGTCTTTCATCATTAAGTCGGGGACATCATTAGTCTGGAACGTGGAGGTGCCGTCTGGAGTGACTGAGATCTGTTTTTCCTGCCTGAAGAGGCCCTAGACTGCAGTGCTGTCTACGCTCTTGTGTGCTTTTGGGAATAATTGCTGTTTCCCTGATTCCCTGACAGACTCTCAGCCGTTAGTTTCATTATTAGACCTCAGCTTGCCTGGCTTTCCCAGGAAGCATTCCCTCTTCTGATTACTGTTTCAATTCAATTGTAAAAATTTAAAAGGAATAACCAAGCAGTGGTTTAAAACAAAAGTGAAAAGACTGAATGGGAGAACATAAAGTTTCTGCTTCAGGAACACGCAGAAGCTTGAGTACCTGACTTTCAGCAATTTGATTAACTTAGAGGCCAATGTTTCCCCTTTCTCAGGGGCTGTGCTCTATGACAGTGTTTGCTCATGTTTAGTTTATTAGCAGCTCACAATGCAATCAGCTGCGGTGTTCGTAAATTTAAGATTGTAGGGCCTCAGCCTTAGAGATGCTCATGGACTAATATTAATCCTTGAGGATTCTGCATTTAGCAAATACCTGAGGGGTTCCTGTGCCTGGCAACTTTGGGGGAAAAACGAAAAACAAAAACGCTGCTCCTGTGTAAATGTTATTAACCTGTTCAAGATCATGGTACCTTCCTTACGTTCTCATTAGAGTTTCTCCTTTGTCTTTGGTCTTCTCAGTTGTGGCTAGGTCTGACTTTCCGTGCTGCACTGGAAGACTTGTTTGTCTCAACTAGGAAGCTTCTTATCACTTAATGACTCAATCTTTTCCATTTCTTGGGAGTGGAAAATTAGATGGAAATGTACTAAGTCACCATCAGGACTCCAAGCCTGGTCTGTGACCCTCCAGACTGAAACGCTGACTGGATGGGGCACCTAAAGCCACAAATTCTATCTGCCAACAAATACAAGTTTTTCCTAAATGGAGAAACCAGACGCATAACTTAAGGTCTGAACTTAAGATCACCTTGTTGATGTGAAAACAATTTACTTTATGCAAACTATATGTAACATATCTAACAATGAATAACTCGCATCTGAATTTTTAAAAGCCTCCCCAAAGTGGCTTATCATTAATTTTCATATGTCCAAGGATTCATAAGACATCAAAAGAGGTCCAAGCTTTTGTCTAAGATAGAAGACAAGAGAGATAAACATCTCTGGGACAAATTCTGGTGTAAGCAAAGCACTCCAACCCCCATGCCTATAGCCTAGCAATTGAGAGCTTTAGTAGAAAATCATTTCTTCATCGTCACCACCCTTAACCTGGTGTTCTGTATTGCACAGATATTTTAGTACATTTTACTAAGCACCTGGTTCTCCCACTCTCTAAAACTATTCATTCATTCAACAAATATTTATTAAACATCCATGAGCTGGGCATTGTGCTAGCTGCTAGAAATATGGCACTGAAAAAAAGATACATAAAGAGCTCTTCCCTTGAGGAGGTTTAAATTTTATTGGGAAAGACAGACATTAAGATCAAAAAATTAAAGTATATAACAGGTAATCATAAGTACCAAGAGGAAAATAGTAAAGAAGGGAAGGAGATAGGAAATATTGGTAGGACAATTGAGATCTTAGTGTGGCCGGGAAAACCTGCTTTGAGAGGCAACTTTCAAGCAAATCCTGAAAGATTCGTAGAAACTAGCCACGTGGACATCTTGAGAAGAAGTCCTCTACCCCAGGGAGAGGAAGTAGTAGGTGCAACAGTCAGAGATCTTGGCTAGTGTTTTCATGGAAGGTTGCAGCTGAGTGAACCAGGAGGATGGAAGAGATAAGCTCAAAGAGGAGACAGGTAGGGACAGAATTGAATGATGTAGTGCCACTGAGGTCTTAAGGATGGTTTGCTTCTTGCTCTGAGGGAGATGGGAAGTTGCTGGTGTATTTGAGCAAAGCAGTATGATCTGACTTGCATTTAACAGATCACTCTGCCGCTGTGTTGAGAATAGATTGGAGAGAGATGAGAGTGGAAGGAGTATGAATGGGGGGGAGGGTATTGCAAAAACCTGGCCTGCAGATGACATGATTTCTGATTTTCCATACTGCTATCAAATTCCCAAAACATCCTTCTCCTGTTCACCCTTCGCTGATGTAATCCACTGTGAACAGCAAACATCTTCGAATCTGCAACTGCATTCAACCTCTTTTCCTTTTTCATATCACAATGGAGGAAATTATCCTCTTCTAATGAAAGATAGGCAGTAAAATACATTGAATGAGACTATTGGCTCTGGAAATCGGTGCTTGAAATATAATATTGTCACCTCTGCCTAAATTGTGTGACTTGGGAAAATTCCTTGGTCGTTCTGTGCCTCAGTTTCTTCACTTACAACATGAAGACAATGGTGAGAGTTACTTCAACAAATGGTGTGAGGACCAAAAAAAGAATACATTCCCATCATTGTGAAGAAAGCCCGGAACATAATTAAAACTCAATAAAGCTTAGTTTAACCTTCCATGCATGCGAGGGAGCTATCTTTCCTCCTTACTTGAAAAACTTATCCCAGATAATTCTCCCTGTCTCCTGCATCTTCAACATTTTCCTCCCAACTAGATCCTTCTCATCAATAATTAAACACATTCAGATTTTCCCTATCTTTTAAAAAAAGTCTCTCTGAACCTACTCTTATTTTAACTCAGGTGTACTATAAACTGGAGAGCGTGATACGAAGATTAAAGTACTGATTCCTTATTTAAGAGGAAAAGAAGTGAGGCAAGGAAGAAAGTATAGCAATACTATATGAGGTGCTACCAAATAGCTGGCCCTTCACTATAGCTCTCAGGTAGACGGAAGGTTGTTCGATGGATATGACTGGCTGACTGACATTTGCAAGAAGAGATGTGCCCCTAGTTGTCCTGGGAAGAGAGCAAGTTGAGGGAATTGATTTGCCTAACTCCCTCCTAGTTCTTGTTTCCTCCTGGGCAATATGTAGCCCTCAAGGAGGTAACTTCTCTGCTCTTTTGAGTTTCGTGGTCTGGTACTTTCGCGTGCCAGATTCCACACTGGAATCTGTCGGTGTGGCTATGAGTCATCAAAGCTCAGAAATGACATGAGAAGCCAAAAAATCCAGGGGTGCAGCTGGTTAGCTTGGCTGCATAACAGTAGCCAAGAGAGATGGTCTGGTGTTCCCGGAGGGAGTTGAGCCCAGACAATGAACCTGTGTTGACGGAACAGAGTTGGTTGGACTCAACGGGAGCCAAGGATCTGGGAGACAGGTGGTGCCAGAGGAGTGTGATTAGTCACATGTTATTGATGGCTGACACAGCGCTGTAGCCCACTCAAATGTACTCCTACTTCTTCAACTCTTTACAAACTTCTTGAAATGTTTGTCTACACACTGTTTCTTCTTCTTGGTATCCTAGTAACCGCAAAATTGGGTGTCCACACTAACCCTAATCCTACATGCAAATGGCTCCCTGTACAGCCATCAAGGACCTCTGCACCCTTAAATTCAATAATATTTTTCAATCCCCATCTTATCTGATCTTTCAGAATCATTTGATGTAAATTGAAAATTTTCTTCTCTAGGCAGTCTCTGTCCTCGGCTCTCAAAAGAGGGACTTCTGGTTTTCCTCCTGTCTTCCTGGTTGCTGCTTTCCTGCTTTTCTCTTCTACTGTGATTCTTTTAAATGTTAGCAATCCTTAGGGTTGGATTTTATAGGCTCTCCTCACTCCTCTCATTACATGATCTTTTTTTGACATCCCATGTATTCCATATGTTTGTGCTTTCTACAAACTCTTTCTTCACTGTTTTGGGGTTGTCTTTGTAGAGATCTTTCACTTCCTTGGTTAAGTATATTCCTAGGTATTTTATTTTATTTGTGGCTCTTGTGAATAGTATTCAATCTTTGATTTGACTCTCAGGTTGACTGTTATTGGTGTATAGGAATGCTATTGATTGTGTATATTGACTTTGTAACCTCAGAATTTTCTTAATTTGTTTATCAATTCTAGTAGTTTCTTGGTACAGTTTTGGGGTTTTCTAGAGGGAAGGAAAATTCAGTGGAAATCATGCAGAGGAGTTGGGGGCTGAGGGGATGTGTGAAATCCTACCTAATGGGTACAATGAACACTATCTGGGTGATGGGCACACTTACTGCCCTGACTCAATCATTACAAAAGTGACCCAGGTAACCAAAAACATTTATACCCCCATAATATTTTGAAATAAAAAAAAGAAACCTAATTGTCACTTTTCCAGGAAAGCCCTGACATACCTTCCTAACTCGGTAAAAATCTTCCACTTACACAAATTCTACTAAATCAAATTCTCAAATTTTCTAATAGCATATAATAGCAAATAGGTGTTGAAAAATGACATTTTCTGTGCATAATTAATCAATGTCTGCTCTCTGCTACAAGCCAACCAATCTTCTCATGAAGACTGTCAGCTTCATGAGAAAAATTATGCTGGTGCTCACCATTTTGTTCCTAGTGCCTAGGGCAGTATTGAACATGTAATAGGCATTCAATTAATATGTGTTGGATAAACAAGTGAATGAATGCATTTGGCATATTTCTTGGGAGCTTATCTCCTTTTGAAGATTTAGATATGACTGAAAACTTCACAATATGGGTAACTCTAATGCCCTCCTTATCATCCCTTTGAATTTATCATATCGATTAAAAGCTGAAATCCAAAGTCAGGTTGCCTGGGATTCTAATCTGGCTTTTCCACCTAATATATGTGTGACCTCTGTAAATTGCTTAATGGTAACCTCTCTAAGCCTCTGTTTCTGATAGAGATGATAGAGATGATAGAGATAGCGATGATAATGATACTGTGGCATACAATTCTTCTGAGGATTATATGAATACATACAAGGCAGTGGCTTTGCCCAGCCTGCCACATAGAAAATGATCATTAAATGGCAGCCATTGTAATTAGTGGCATTATTTCCACATGCTTTTCTCTTTTTCCATTCATGAATCTTTGCAGACTATTTAGATTTCATCTCCATAGTAGCTTGGTGGAAAAAGTCTTCTGCACCTTTCACAAGAAATCTGGTCTCACCAAACTTATTCTGGTTTTTGTAGTTTTACTGAAGATATGTGTTTTCACAGAGAGTTGCCTAGAGCCCAAGATAGCCTACCCAGTCATTGGCCTAAGCCCCACTTCCCTCTTCACAGGACCACCAGTCTACACCTGATTGCTTTTCCCAGTCCCAGATTTGACCCATGCATTTCCCCCATGCACAGATCCCCATGGCTCTGAGTTTTCCTCCAGCTGCTTCTCTAATGGGGAACAGCCTTATTAGTTTCATTTCTCTGACTCTGCTCCCTAAGATGTATGGGGAAAACCAATGTTTCTTTCTCGCACCTTCTGAAACTCTTTCTACTGCCTAGAATACTTCTCTGAAATCTCTTGGTCCTTAAAAAAAAGTTCAAGGCAGGATTTTATACCACCTGACTGCTGCCCCCTTTCTGATCTCCAACTGTGTTACCTCCCTCTTGCTCATTTTTCTGTAACCACAATGACCTATTTTCATCTGCCTTGAATGCAGTGCGATTTTTCTTTTCAGGGCCTTCACAATTTCCCAAATATCTCCCTTTGCCTGTGTAAGACTCACTCATCCTTTGCATTTAGATTTCACATCTATTCCTCAGAGAATTCTCAATTACTAGAATTGAGCTCCCTTGTTAGATAGCTTCATTGAATAATATATATTTCTATTGTAAATCTTATCACAACTATAATTAAATAATAATTTTAATTATTAAACCTTATAACTATATTTCTATGTTTTAATTAAATAAATAAGCCTTGTTAATTAAATAAAAATAATTAAGATATGTTTTCACATCATTAAGTATCTCGAGGGCAAGTACTATGTCTGCCCTGTTCTTTGTTTTATACGTAGTCCCTGGACCAGTGATGGGCTCATAATGGCTATTCAACAGATATTGGCTGAATCAATGACAATTTAATCTTTATATACTGTTGCATTTTGTTTGACTCCAGTTTTTCTTAGAACTTCCAAATTCTCCACCGGTCTGAATTTTATCTAACTCTTAAACCTTGAGTTTGTTTTGTGATGCTGAACTGGAATCCACTGGTCCACTGGAATCCTCTCAGAGTGCTGGACGGGGCACAGGGGTGTAATCAGAAAAGCTGAATCGAGGGCAAGGTTCAGAGCCTGACACTGACCTGCCAGGCTTCTGAGACTTTAGTGTGAGTATTGGACTAAACGAGGACTTCTTGCATTTCTCTTAGTATAAAAAAGTCTAGCTGAATGATTTCTTTTTGCCTTAAAGACTGACTACAGAAAAAAAAAATCCAGTCATTAGTCTCGTAGATTTACTTATGTGATCTATTCATCTGATCAAGAGGTCTCTTTTTGTGGTTTTCCCAGAGAGAACTGAACTTTTTTTTTGCATGGTTTTGAGTCATTTTTCTAGTTAGCATCTGTGGCGTAAATAATCAAGGAAAACTGCTCAGGAATATAAGAAGAATTCGAAGATTGTTCTCAGAAACACAGAGCAGATGAACATTGTGTAGAGACACGGAGGCTTGAGAAGAGTGAGATTTCCAAGGTGACTTATAGTCAGCAAAGGGAAGTATTATCTGGATTTTTGTGATGACAAGAAAACCAAATCCACTGTAGAATTCTCTCACTGAGGGTCCCTTATCTCCTGTGTAAATCATAATGTTGCATGTGGAGCATGTCTGTTCTGTTCTCTAAGGCATGGGAAGGCTAGATAGCCTCTGTGTATGTATGTGTCTGTGTGTAAGAGAGAACAGAGATTGAGAGGCAGAGACTTGGTACAGTTTCATGCCACCCTGTACAGTTTTGGAGACTTTTGTTCAGAGCCACCTTATTTTTAGTTGAATATTTTAGACATTTTAATATCCTCCATTTAGCTCTCCCAGGAAAAATAGGAACAATATTTTGTGGAACCTGAAGCTTGTAAAAATGTGATGGTCATTTTAAAGGAAAAGAGGTAAGGTATAAAAGCAATTATTCATTTAGAATGAGAGAAAATAAAGGCCCACACATCACAAAAAATACCTTTTATAATACCTATTTCTGTATGTCTTCACTCTGTAATAGTTGATCACTGCTTCACATGACAAAGATTTTGTAAAATCATTTTCTACAGGGAGAAGAGAAAGATAAGCAATTGTTCTTAAGCCAGGTTGTATTAATACATAATTTGCCTTAGATTACATATAGTTGGGATGTCTACACAAGTGACATATATACTTGCCTTTTGTAATACTGACCCAAGAAATACAGGCAACATGATAAATTCTATTTCTCATAATTCCTATCAAAAATGAAAAAAAATTACATTGCATTATATACTTGAATATATGGCATTTATTAAGTGTTTTCCGTTTAACAGAACAAAGGAAACCACATGCTCTGCTTATAACGTGATACATTTGACGATTAAAAGAATTTTCCACAAGTTAGCATCTAATTCCACACATTTCAAACATGTTTTGCTTCCACAGCCTACAAAATTCTAGTACCAAGAGTCATAAAACAAACTAATACCATAACCGGACAGTTGGTCTTACCCATTCATGTACAACACAAAGCCTATCAGTACAGTGAGCAGTAGACATGTTCTTGAAAGCACTGGGACACTGGAACACCTAGTCATAACTTGACGATACATAGAAGTGACTGTAAACCACATAAATATTAATATATACCACCAAATCCCATCTAAATTCCTCAATTCAATTTCCCCTCAGCCATATCCCCATACTATCAATTTCCAATGCTGCCCAATAGGAAAAGGGAGACAATGGAGAAAGAGACAGCAACCTAAACCGATTTCATTAAGGCATCTTCCTTTTGCAAATTCTACAGCAAAACCATGACTGCATGAAACATTGCTGACGAAGGAATGAACATACGCAAGTGAAAGACTCTGAAGGGCAAATTTCATTGTCTCTGGCCCAGATCTGTCTCTGGTGAGTCTCTTCCATCAATCTATGTTTCTTCTTGTAGAACCAAGATGGGGTGAGGCCCCCAGGAGGTGGAGAGGATGTCTGGCCTCCGTTGGAGTGGAGGTTCAGCATAACCTCTTAAGGGGCTGTTCGTCCTCAGCCTTATATTGTATTTTCTAAATCTTTTGTCTCCTGAAAGGTCAAGGGGAAAATGAATTTATATTTGATTACAGTTGGTGCTTCTATTTTTCATATGTTCATCATGAAGAAATCAACAAAAAGGAAAGACTCTAATATTCTTTTTGGGGGGTTTATGTTGCTTTCTGTGCGTGAAATGATAGCTACCATAAAAAGAACATGTCTGAAAAAATATAAACCAACAAGTTTCAGTAGGCTATGAGTTCTTCTCACATCCCCAGTGACAATATCTCCCTGACGTTTGTGTTTCTGCTCTACATGTAGTCTTTGTTCTCCAATCGTCTCAGATCTTTGTGACCATCAAGTAAATAACTTCGTTCTGTCAATATAAAACAACTACTCATCTCAGCCTCAGTTCTAGCTACAAACAAGTTCTCCAAAGTACTTGTTTTACTGCCCTGCAGCACTGGGCTTAGCAAAATAACTGAGTCTATAGTTAGTGGTACTTTGTTTTCTTTATCAAATAAATTCACTAAGGCAGCATTTAAGTAAACAGAACCATTCCCTTTCCTTTGCTCCTCGCTGACATCCCAACACTTACCAATGAGCTGGAAAGGAGTATGTGGGACAAGGCTGACGTCTTGGCTGTTGATGGGTCCTCTTATTTTGGAGCAGATCTAGAATGTCCAATATGGATTGAAATCTCTCCAGAAAACCATGTCGATTCTTGTCAAGTGAAAAGGGATTGGTTCTCTTAGTTGCTGACTGACAGGTCTCAGGTTCCACATAGAATTCACTCTCAGTGAACCATAGGGAAAACAAACAAAAACAAACATACACGTTAAAAAAAAAAACAACTGTTGTTGTTGTTTCTTCACTTTTTTATGCTTCCTAATTATTTTGTTGTTCTGCTCCTTAATACCATGTTTTTTTTTGTCCTATTCTTTCGGTTTTTGCGGTTTTGTTCCGGCTTTGAACTTTTTGTTTTTTTTTTTTTTTGGGGTGGGGGTCTCAGTCTGTTGCCCAGGCTGAAGTGCAATGGCACAATCATAGCTCATTATAGCCTTGAACTCCTGGGCTCAAGCGATCCTCCTGTCTCAGCCTCCAGAGTTGCTGAGACTACAGGCATGGGCCACCATGCACAGCCTGCTCTTTATTTTTTAGCAAGCACTCCTGGTATTTTAATGTCTGTGATTTACCACTATACCATGGAAGCACTATGCTATAGTATTTCCAAGCTCAGGTTGACAAAGCAGAATTCTTTTGGTGGCTGTTGCTCAGATCAGAATTAGATTTGGCTAGAGTCCAACACATTAAGCAATCCTACTGTATAAGCGTTGCATATTTTTTCTTTCTCATCTTTCCACATCTAAAAGTTCATTCTGGTGTTTGTTTATTTCTTCTTTTTATTTCTAGTGTTGTAATCCATTTCAAAATTGTAAAATACTGAATTAAAATATTTTTCCAGTGTTAACATTGGGCATTAGAATAAGGACTTGGTGTGAATAAATGTTGTTTTTAATGATTGCCTTCTAAGTCACTCCCTTACAATTTTTATCTTTTCACGACTTCTTCTTCTCAATGTAGTTTAAATTGTCCTCCAAAAAGCAGGCAATCCAGTGAGAGAGTATGGCCACTAAGATCAATTGTGTCTAGCCTACCGTGGAAATTTGGCACAAATCATAAAAACATCAAATCAGTTATTGGAAATTCATAGCTACTTAGTTCAAGATCAGTATCAGCAATGGAGTTTCTCAGATCTAATCCTGGAAGTGCAGAAGGAGAAGGTTGCAAAGAGAAATTTCTGTATAAAGTACCCAATTGTAATGCAAGAAGCGATTTGCCCATGGCATAGGGCCATGGTGATTGTCAGAATTTTGTGCCTATTATTTGTACTTCCTCACAGCATGCAGCAAGCTTTCGCTATAGGTATTTGTAGATGTTAATAAGAGCATAAAACAAAACCCATTACTCTTTAGAAATAAAAGATTTAAAAAATCAGGGTTTTAATGGTATAGTACTTAAGGAAACAAAAAAACTGAAAAAAACTTCATCATTGGGAAATTATCAGAGTTTATAAAAATAAGAAAACAATATTAAAGAAAAATATGAACATTAAATTTCAGAAATCAAGGCTTAGTGAGCCATTCTTGAAATTTAAAATAGTTATTTTGGGGAAAATGAAGAAAAGAAAGCAATGTGTTCCATATAGTCCAATAGATAATAAAATCTAGGAATTTCTTGTTGTGACAAGAGCAACAACAACCATAAAAATAGAGATGTTACCCTGTGATACCGAGGCAGGGCTCTCATAGAGGAATAACTTTGTTGAGTCATGGTGATTCAGGATCTGGCTTTCAGTTTAATAAGCCCAGAAACTCAAATTTATCAGCTCTGGAGAATTAAAACAAACTAGTCATATATGGAAGAGACTGGTCATATAGAAACACAAATGTTAACTTATTGATTTAAATAGAGCATAATCACTGCTAAGGTGATGGGTCAGCATGCTATTTTTCCAAAAGGAGATTTCTACTTGGGTAGCAAACATAATTAGAAGATTGTTTGAGCAGCATGAAATAAAACATGGCATAATTAAACTGACTGGACAGAATGCCTTTGTAATGAAATCACACCTTGGTTATTGTGTCTCAAACTTGACCGTTCACAAAAACATCTCAGTCAAATAAAATGGAAAAACTTCTAAAACCACTCAGAATATAACCATTTCTTCACGAGTTAGAGGTATTTTATTCTTGTTCAATAAAACAGGATGCAAATATAATAAGATTCAAAAGGGGATTTATGAACCATTATTAAAGGCCACATGGAATGTTTGGAATTTAAGGCCTCAAAAATCATAAAATCTAACTGTGTCTTCTCATAGACTGGACTCACTGCCACTTGAAAAGAAGAAGCCAGGTTTAATTAACTCTGAGTTTGACTCATATAAATGGAACTTATATTTTAAAGTGGTAAAAATTCTGTAAAAGCGAGTTTCCGAAATATTGTTGCTGCTTTTTAAATTTGAGCATACTGATATTGAGAAGGATTGCTAGGAGTCAGGAACACTTATAGAACCTTAAAGTGAAGCCTTTCTGGGTGGATTCTGGCAGTGATGACCAGGAAATGTAGCTGCTACCTTTTAAATAATAGCAATCACATATTTTTTTCAAAAAAATTTTATAAT
>NW_012140636.1:2886425-2889322 GCF_000956105.1 Propithecus coquereli | reverse complement strand
TGAAACTATTTGTATTACTTTATGAAACACTTTCTTAATTTTCAGAAAACTTAAAAAAAACTGTGTCTTGTTTTTACAGACACTAATATATTTTAGAACCCTTTTATTCAAATCATCTCTGGAAGCTTCAAGAATCAGATTGCCATGATGTCTTCTTTTCATTTGGGCAGTAATGAAACAGCACCGGCCTTGGGCCACCGGGAGTCGATTAATACAAATGTGATAGGTGAGGAAGATATTTATTTTATTGTCATAAGTTTAGCCAAATATCTGGGCCCTCCCACTGTTGATGTCCATTATCCATTTTGGCTCTGAAGGAGGGGGACTTAATATCTCTACTCCCATGGTCTCTAAATATTTACTTAATTTCAGCTCTGTTCCTCACACCGTCAGGAGACCACTCAGTTCCCATTTCCAACAGGCAAATAACAGAAATAAGCTGTTTGGTTCTATCTCTACTGAAGAAAGGACTCAATATGCACCCTAGAGTGGTGGGTGGAGCTCATTTCTGATAATAAGAGTTGGGAATCTGTAAAATCAGTTCTCAACAATATTTTGGAACTCTCATCATGTTATTATTTCTTCGGAAACTGGTTAATAATTCTGGAATAAGACTGTTTATATCAAATCCTAACAACCTGAAAACATACCAGTGAAATAAGACAACTCTTTTTTAGCCTGAAGATTCTAGAAGTTGAAGGTTAGTTTGTTTGTTTTAATATGCACTTTTAGAAGATTTTCTGGAATATTATTTAATCCTCTAAACAACATTGGAAAGTGGACAGGGTGTTTACCCCATTTTTCCATGGGGAAGCTGAGGCATAGAGCGGGCAAATAACTCAGTCAAGTCTCACAGGACTAAGGGAGAGAGTCAGGATTTGAATTCAGACCACATGCTCTCTGCCAGGTCATGAGATCACCGCTTGGCTTTCCCGTCATTTTAAGTGATCTTATTCACAGCAAAGAGCTGACAGAGAGGAAGAGGCAAGTATGGAAAGGGAGTTGAATTTGAGGGCATAATAATGGCGCCACTTGAATAAATCTCAGTGCCACACAAATCAACATAAATCATTAGCATTGGAGTCTTCATTATACAGTTCCTTCCGTGTCAAAAATGTCGGTGACAAACCTTGATATACGCTTGGAAAGAATTCTGAGATTTCTCTTGCATGACCTCACGGCAGCTTATCTTTTCTTCAGGAGAGGAATTCAGAAGACAAATTGCGAAAAAAAAAACACACAAAAGCAAAGACATGGTTTTCATCTCTTGGGCTAGAGGGCTTTAGTTCTCTCCATATATTCTCTTTTACTAAAGTGCTTTTAAATTACACACTTCCTCGTAATGAAAACATTCAAGTAGATTAGAAGAAAAATGTTTAATAATATTAGTACATGTATAAATTACATTCAAATATTAAGTTAAAAAAAAAGTATCAGGTCAAACAAAAGTTTTTTTTTTTTTTTTTTGGTTAAAAAAAAAAAACAATATGTGTTTACCCTGGGTAACATTTTTAAGGAAAATATACAAATATAAGATAAAAACCACCCATATTTCACTATCAGGTGATAAGCACTGTTAACATTTTCTATTTTTTTCTTTCTCTCTCTATGTATATGTGTGTGTGCATAAATAGATACATATATACATGTACATTCACATATATACATCATACCTGCAACAAAATATCATAAATATATTTACACATCTAGAAAAAATTCTTTTAATAGTATTTTGTGACAGAATAATATTCCATTTTATTCCCCAATAATTAATATTTTGATAAATTTTTGTAATAACAGAAACCTCAATGAACATCTTCACTTTTAGAATAAATTCCTGAACACATAATTGCAAGTTCAAAGATTATGGTTCTTTAAGAGTCTGATGTATGTTGCCAAATCACACACCAGAAATGTCCTAACACAAGAATAAGGTAGTAATTTTCTTTGAACATTCATCAACAATGGGTATTGTCATAAAATATACCTAACTATATTTGAAAGACAAAATACATTGTCTCAATGTTTGAATACTTATTTCTTTGATTTCCAGTGAGATGAATATGTTTTGTGTATTTTGTTGGCCTTCTATTTCCTTTTTTTTCTTTTGTCTATTTTTTAGTTGTACAGTCATTGTTTCCTAGATCAGAAGCTATTTTTAAAATAAAATATCATGTCCATTAAAAATTTTTTATTTGCCTTTTAATCTTATGGTGTGTTGGGCCAAAAATCAGCTTTTATGTAAGCAAATGTATCAAGTCTTTCTTTTATGTGCTTTGTTTGTGATGTCATGCATAAAATGTCTTCTTCACCCCATTGGTTAAGTCAAAAATTCACGTTAATTTTGCATTTCAGTTCCATCATGGAACCAATGCGGCGCAGACAGCTGGAAATATCAAGAAGTGTTTGGGAAGGATGTGGCTAATGAACGCACAGTATGTCCACAGCTTGAGAAGTTGCTTTCTGGTGATTTTAATCTTGAAAATGAGCCACACGGGCAACCTGAGACCAAGGTGGATAATGATGAGCTGAAAGCTGTAGTGGAAGCGAATCCATCTCTACCTATGTATGTACACCCTACTCATCACGTCTTCTATATGTTAAACTTGCCTGTATCTACTCTCTCTACACACGTGTGTATATACACAAGCACACACATATGCAAATATATTTATGTGCACACATATATATGTAGATGGTGATAGATAAATTTCTGTGTCTGTACTGTTTATTCCATGCCATTGACCTGTCTGTCCCTTCTGGCAGTCACCACTGTTTTAATTAATTACTTTACCTTAAAAATACGTTCTGATTAGTAAGGCAAAACTGACCCCCGTTACTCGTCCTATTTTTCCTTATTTCTATTCTTTTGGACTTTTTAAAGATGCTATTTTAAG
>NW_012140636.1:2876398-2886375 GCF_000956105.1 Propithecus coquereli | reverse complement strand
ATTGGTTAAGTCAAAAATTCACGTTAATTTTGCATTTCAGTTCCATCATGGAACCAATGCGGTGCAGACAGCTGGAAATATCAAGAAGTGTTTGGGAAGGATGTGGCTAATGAACGCACAGTATGTCCACAGCTTGAGAAGTTGCTTTCTGGTGATTTTAATCTTGAAAATGAGCCACACGGGCAACGTGAGACCAAGGTGGATAATGATGAGCTGAAAGCTGTAGTGGAAGCGAATCCATCTCTACCTATGTATGTACACCCTACTCATCACGTCTTCTATGTATTAAACTTGCCTATATCTAATATCTCTCCACACACATGTATACACAAGCAAACACATATGCAAATATATTTATGTGCACACATATATGTGTAGATGGTGATAGATAAATTTCTGTGTCTGTATTGTTTATTCCATGCCATTGACCTGTCTGTCTCTTCTGGCAATCACCACTGTTTTAATTAATTACTTTACCTTAAAAATACGTTCTGATTAGTAAGGCAAAACTGACCCCCGTTACTCGTCCTATTTTTCGTTATTTCTATTCTTTTGGGCTTTTTAAAGATGCTATTTTAAGATGCATTTTCTTAGTTTTTGTTTCTCTTTCTTTCTTTCTTTCTTTCTTTCTTTCTTTCTTTCTTTCTTTCCTTCCTTCCTTCCTTCCTTCCTTCCTTCCTTCCTTCCTTCTTTCCTTTTCTTTCTTTCTTTCTTTCTTTCTTTCTTTCTTTCTTTCTTTCTTTTTCTTTTCTTTTTCATCTACAGGTCCTCTGTGTTTTAAATCACCTTAATATTCTGTTGTCAAGCATTCTTGGAGCACGTATCCAGTCTACTTCACGCAAACACACAACAGTCAGAGCTGAGAAACCCCAGTGCCGTTGAACCCCTGTAGAAATGAACGTGACCAGCATACTCGGCGACCCCACCGCCAACAACTCCAGAGTCGGAGCACAGCAAAGAGCAGGAAGTGAGGCAATGTGACTGCTGACTGTGATCTCACACATCCACACCCTGATTTATTTCTGGAAAGTACGTGTGACATCTATTCACATACATTGCTATCTTTATATTCTCCAGGATATGCCAAATAAAGTCCAACCCCAAAGGCTATCAGTTTTAGAAAATCAATTAGAAGAGGGTGAGATTCAGTCTCGCTTATGCACAAAGTAGAAACTGGGCACTTCTGACCCTTGGTATAACTTTGGGTCAAACAAGCTAGTGTTTTTAGGTATTTAGAGGAGTTAACTTGCTCTAACCCCTCTTGGATGGAGTGCTTCTCAGCATGGTGCAGCAAGGAAACGTGTGCCCTCCTTGTAAATAGGTGAAGGTATAATTTTTGGATAGTTTTCTTGGTGGGGCAGATGAATCTACACTGATCCATCGATGCTGTTGTCTAGCGGGCCTCATTCCAAAGACACATAAAAAGATGATTGGCTAAACTTAGACCTGAGGGCTGTGGCCAAGGAAAAGTGTAAAGTTACTGGTTCACATGAGGGTTGTATCCAGGGTTGTGGCAATGTTATCACCATGTTTTAATCAATCACCACTGACATCAAAGTGATCCTGGTGTATAGATTATCCTGCCTGGTTGGGCATTTCAGTCCTAAAGAGTCGATCTCTCCCAGCCTCTCTGATTTGGCATTCCTCCCCAGTGCCATTCCGATCTATACCTTAGAGAACAGCACCCATGAGGTATTACAATTATTTTTTCCCTTATTCTTCATCCAAGTCCGTCAATAAAAACCAGGAATGGGGAAGGGACATTCATTTGGCTTTGTTCAATTCTATTAGAAATATCCTGAAACACTTTTCTGGACATCCCTAAGAAGTCTCTTATGACTCAAGAGCAGAGCATGATCTATTGAATAAGATTTTGCACTTATGTCCAGAAGATGGTCTTCGCTCATCTGGCTTTCAAGTTGGAAAGAGAAGAGAGTTGATTCCTTTTGAATTTTGCTCTAAAATGTAGCCCTCGGGCAGTTAAAGCCTCTTCATCTGCACCGAGTAGCTGCTTAACGAGGCCCCTTTGTAACCACTCCAAAACTCACTTTCAAAACAAAAGTTAGAGGGCTCTAGGATCCGTTCTCAAGAAGGATCTGTTTCTGTTCAAAACCCATCCTGACCTTTCTGTTAAAGAAGAACAAAATAATGTAGCAACAAAAACATAAGTGGCTGCCAAAGGAAGAGAAAAAAAAAAAAAAAGAGTTCCTGTAAGAGACTGAAACAATAAATCTCCTCTCTGCTGAACTCCCAAAGGGAGCGTATGTATTTCCTCCCGTTCTTTATCAGAGCCCCCAAAAATAAGTAGGAATGGGCAGCGGCTGTTCTCATTCAGTGCACCTTTTCCACTTGCTAGCAAGGCCTTGCCGGGCTGGGAGGGAGTCGTCCCTGCTTGACTCTGGAGAGAGAAGCCACCCAGACGGTCCCAGGGCACCATGGAGCTGCTGCGAGTCACCATTGTTTTCCTTCTTCTGTCCAGTCTTTGCAACAGTGAAGACAACACAGGTACCATTTTCTCCTATTCTTCCGGTGGCACGGATGAGAAATCACCAGTAGGGAGCTCTTAGCCTCAGTTTACTTTCAGGGACGTTCCCCTGAAACTCTGATGCAGCAATTCCTTGGCCGAGTTGCGTGTTTGGATGTTGACTCGAGTGGTGGAGAAGGCTCGAGGGAGAGCTGTTTGCTTCCACTGAAGGGAAACGTTCGGGCTGCAGCAGCCTTGGGGCAAGCTTGATGGAATCACAAAAGCACTGGGAATACACACTGGGTTCTTTAGAGAACAAAACTCTGGGGCTAGAATGCTGGTTAAAAACGTACTCTTTCAAAAATATATTCTTTTCAGATGTAAGCCCAGCAAAACTAAGATTGCCATGAATAGGAGGAAGGATGTAATTGGAAATACTGTATTGCAGATACCAGCCTGTATTTGTCCCAGCTTTCAGCTCTGGTATACGGGGAGGTTGAGTGAAACTGCCTAGGGAAGTGAATCTTAATATCTTGAAGGCGTGGGGTGAATAGAGGGGACAGTAATTTGATTGAAGTTTATAGACTTCTGCTGTAGAAATATGCACTTATCTAAACGTGCATACAACATTTTACATAACATTTCAGGAATTCAAAACCCTACCCATTCACTGCAGGTTAAGAAACTCAGATAAAGAATACATCTGTAGCTACATAAGCCCTGACTATCTTAATGACCAGTTTTGAGAAATGATGTACATTTGACTTTTAATCCTTCCTGATTCAAAATAAGCAATTAAACTTGCTCACTATTTATTATGCTTCTGCCCTGTACCGGCAGTGCAAAGAATATAAAAATGAGTAAGATGTTGTCCTTACCCACAGTGGTAAATGTACTATTGGGAGAAATAAGCATGTGATTCTAATACAAGACAGATTTAATAAGTGTGAAACTGAAGCACAAACTGTCATAAAAGAACACATTTGGGAAAGATTGATTCTGCCGAGGGACACTGGGGAAAAAAAAAATCCACTCAGTTCCAATTTTATTTTGCTCATTCTCTTTTCAAAAGTTTGCTGCCTACAAATTTCTAATTTACAGTGATGATGTGAGAAAAAATAAGTCCACCCCTTCTTCAACAATATTTTATCAGTAATTTCTCAAAATATCTATGCAACTTTAGGACAAATTCCAAAATACTCCAATATCACGCACACTTGATTACCATGCACCTTCGGATTTTCTGGGGTTAAGTCGCAGCAGGTATCAAGGCCAAAATTTTAACTTAGAAGCATTACTAGAATCTGTTTTTTTAAAATAAACAATATTTATGAGGTGCCCGGGAAATCAATGCACTAGCTTAGAAGTAACTCTTCCGTGTGCATGGGGAAGATTGATAGCAATCCCAAGGCCACAAAAATCACTGCTCACAAATACCTGTCAGGTTAACATAAAGTCTGCCAGTGTGGGTTAGGGTTCTTGCTGTTCCTAGTCTGCAAGCATCAGTGAGTATACTACTTTGTCGGACTGTTCAACTCTGAATCGATTACATGTCCTTTGAAAGTTAGGTAGAATAGGGTCAATAGAAGTAGCCTGCAAAACCTGGCCATAGTGGAGACATTAAAGTGTAGGGCAACCCAGAGATGGCTGTGCAGGTTTCTCTGCGGTGGTCATTTTGGGAAAAGACCAACCCCCTTTAGCTCACTGGTAATAAGCCCAACTGTTAAGTGTCATCTTTCTAATGAACTGTTATTCCCTGTAGGATAATTTCCCATTTGAGCAGGGACAATAGTTACATAATAACTATCTCCTTCAACCTCTGACAAAGCCTAACTTGTTAACTTAAGGCCAGTATCTTAAAAAACAAAATAAAATGCCAAACCAAAACAAACAACAAAAACCAAAACTCTACTCCACTTATCTTAGAAAAGGAAGCTATACCTTAGGAGCAGAGATTGACCGTCTGAGTAGGGCATGGAGGGAATTCGATGAGATTTTCCCATCTCCATGTATGGTTTCTGTCGCACCTGGCACTGCCTGTTTTGTTTTCCCTTGTAGATTGGGCACAGGAAATGAAGCATTTCCTAAGCTGATGTAGGAAGTTCTTTCCTTAACCCCCTGTACCAGGAACACATTGATTTCAGAGCTTTACGTGTCCCCCAAACGCAGAATGATTAACACATTTCAGCAATAGAGTTGTTTGTTGAGGGTGTGGAGGGAGGCATTTCATCTGCCTTAAACTCACAAGCTGTCAAACAGCTACAGGCTTTTTGTTGCATAGTAATTTATCTCTAAATAATAATCTTTTAGAGAAATTCACTCCTTTTCTTTCTTTCTTGATGTTTTCGTCAGTCTCGGATTTAAATAAATACAATATAGTCTTTTGCGCTCTTTGTGAAAATCCAGGGAATCTCTCTGCATGTCAGTGAGTGACTTTTTATTACTTGGTTGGTGGTATAATATTTTACAATCTTCAATTTGGAAAGCTGTTCTACTGAAATATGTATGGGAGTTTCCTGAAAGGGAGCTGTCATTCTTTCCTAAGGTTTTCTAAATTGTGTTTGAAACTGAACAGAACCCTACTGTGGCTTTTAAGCCCCTCTGGCTTTTAAGTCTAGCTCAGTGGATGAGCTTTTGAGCTTTTGACTGTCAGGACTGAGCAAAGTTAAATAAGAGGTATTCGAAGAAGAAGGAGGCCCTGGGAATAATATGTACTTACTCTTCAAGGGCAATTTGCTTTTTGAACTTTACATTAATTTAGAAAAGATTAAATGTTTCAGGCATTTGTAGGCTGGAACAAACACCACTTTCTTTATTGACATCTGAGGAAGGATTTAAAGCTTGGAGAAATTCATGTTAGTGATTGAACATCCAATTCCATGAAAAAAAAAAAAATTGAACACACGGTAAGCAGACACCACGCTAAATACTGTAAGTTTCCATAGATCAGTAAAACTCAGCCCTCACCCTAGAAGTGGGGAGGGAGGAGGATGAGCCAAGTGATTATAAGTTTGATGATATTGTTGGCTTCAGGAGGTCAATAAAGAATAACATGGAAAATTCATGACTAGCTCAGTTTGGGATGTAAAGACATCAGAAAAGGCCTCATAGAAAAGTGGAAATTATGACAAGCTTTGAAAATTGAAAATCAGAAGGTTCCAGATGGCTGAAATTTCTTGAATAGGAACACTGAAGCATTAGTATATTCTAGTCTAGGAATGTAAAGGGTTAGGCATAGTTGGCTGGTTGGGCATAGTTAAGTACTGGAAAATAAGGATACAAATACAACCTCAGAAGGTACTGAATGCCAGGATGAGAAATACTGACTCAGATACTTAATTAGTTTGAGTCTTTCAGTGTGTTTGTGTCTGGGAATTAAATGATTGGGGCTATAAATTGGGAAGATTAATCTGTCAGCAGAATATAGATTAGACTATATTAGTCTAAAGAGTCAGGAGAGAGAAAAGTTAAAGAAACTAGTTCAAATGTCATTCCAAGTCTGAGAGTCTGTCAATAAAATGAAAAAAAAAAAAAAAGAGTCTGGGAAGAGCTTTAAGGAAGTAGAAAGTGTGTGATTTGACATATATTGACTGGCAGTGTGGGAGAAGGGAACCGAAATGTCGAGACAGGGTTATCTGAATACTAGAAGTAGGGAAATGTCTTCTAGACAGAGGTAAGGAAGGCTAGGAGGAGATGCTTTAGAGAGAAAAACGATGTTTGATTTTGCACATGGTGATGAAATCCTGATAAGATATTCAAGTAGAGATGTTCACTGGTAAACTAAAATTGTCTGGTAGTTGGAACAGCCCTGGAGATGGTGAGGGGTGAGTATCCTTTAGTCCTGAGTTCAAACATTGCTTAGTCCTGCCCATGTAACATTAATAACATAGAGAAGCAATTTATTAATACTTCTCTTCTGGATGTCCACACTTCTCTCTTATGGTACTTCTTTTCCAATTCTACGATGGTTATTTGTAGGAAGGTCTTATCTCCTCTACCAGACTACAAGTACCTTGAAACCAGGGGCCACATTTATTACAGTTTGTTTGCCCAGCAATAGTGCTAAACACATAATAAGGACATAGGTATCTGAATGGATGCATAAATTAACTAAATAGCTGCCTTCTTATTATTTTCATCTTTAATCTCTGTGACAATCACTTATCGGTTTACTACTTTGTCCTTCGGAAAACGTTATGAACAGGTATGAATTACAGAACCTAACATAGAAAAAAGTGGATTATTTTGATTCCAGGCTATGCAAGTGAGCACCACATATAAGGGAAAAGGTTCCTTCTCAAAAGTCAGGCAGACTTCTCAAACCAGAGCAGAGGAAAAGATGGTGGAATGGACAGACAACCTAGTGTCAGGTAACAGTAAGTTCCAGCAAACCTAGAAGGAGACAGTACTGTGACTACAACCACTGGGAAGAAGAATATCTAAGTAGAACTGACTCCTCCTTTTGTGGTATCAAATACTTAATGCAATGCCTTCTTAGAAATATTCACGCTATTCTCAACCAACTTCTCAAAAATACCCAATGGCTTTGTTAAAAGCAAAGTTTACAAAAATAGAAGTTAAGAGAAAGTTAAATAAATAGCACGCATCATTACTTTATGTGAGATTCTAGGTAACATGAGTTGCTTCAGAGCAGATCATTTTACTTAGTATTTCTATTTAGCTTAATCCCCAGCTAGATCTCTTACCTGAAATGGGTGATGTATCATAGAAAGAGTAAACCAATGTGGGATGAATCCAGAGAGAAAAGCATTTAATCCCCAAACCATTTATTTACCATTCTTTCTTCACTGCTTATTTTTAATGATCCCCACCTAGAAGAACTGATCATTCTAGAATTTTCAGGAAATTCATAACAGTTGTCAGAAAAAAAATTATCTGGTAATTTTATTTTGCAGATTTCAATCAATCATAAAATTGAGAAAAAAGATAAACATTGGAGGGTTTCAGAAAGCATTTTTTTAATTTCAGAATATTATGGGGGTAGAAACATTTTGGTTACATAAATTGCTTTTGTGTCATGCCCATCCTCCAGATAGTGTGCATTGTACCTGTTAGGTGTAATTTTACCCATCCCCTCCTGCCTCCTCTTACCTGCTTGATTTCCAATGAATGTTATTTCCATATGTGCACATAGGTGTTGATTGATTAGTTCCAATTTGATGGTGAGTACATGTGGTGTTTGTTTTTCCACTCTTGGGATATTTCACTTAGAAGAATGGTCTCCAGTTCCATCCAGGTTAATACAAGAGGTATTAGTTCACCATTGTTTCTTTATGGCTGAGTGGTACTCCATGGTATACATATATCACATTTTATTAACCCATTCATGGATTGATGGGCACTTGGGTTGATTCCACATCTTTGCAATTGTGAATTGTGCTGCTATAAACATTCGAGTGAGGGTGTCTTTTTTACAGAATGTCTTTTGTTCCTTTGGGTAAATACCCAGTTGTTGCATTGATGGATTAAATGGTAGTTTTACTTTTAGTTCCTTGAGGAATCTCCATATTACTTTCCACAGAGGTTGTTTGCAGTCCCACTAGCAGTGTATGAGTGTTCCTATCTCTCCACACCCACACCAACATTTGTTGTTTTGGGATATAAGCCATTCTCACTGGAGTTACATGATATCTCACTGTGGTTTTGATTTGCATTTCCCTGATGATTAGAGATGTTGAGCATTTTTTCATGTTTATTGGCTATTAGTCTATAGTCTTTTGAAAAGTTTCTGCTCATGTCTTTTGCCCACTTTTTAATGGGTTGTTTGATTTTTTTCTTACTGATTTGCTTTTAATTTTCTAGACAATTACCAATCCTTTCTTTTACATTGGTGAAGTAACATTTCAAGGTTCAGGGAAAAATATTTTAACTTGTGAATAATTATCTAATCCAAGTTACTTATGTTCTTTTTTTCTTAGTAATCACTTTCCAACTTCCTCTTTATCTTTAAGAACAATTTGAAATGTGCATTTCTAAACATTGCATGTAAAAGCAGGGATTTACTCTAAGTGACATTCAACTCCTGGGTAGTGTCTTGCTCCTGCTACTGAAGTCCTATGGGTCATTATAGTTCCATCAGGTTAGGCCAATAATACTTGTTGGTGTTAGAAGAAGCTCTCTCAGCAGATGGGATCCTGTTTGTACTGTTGCACACAATGGCAGCATCAACGTGGGAAACATTCACAGTGTCAATTACGTCTAGAAAGGCCACTATATTGTTCCCAAATTTTGGGCAACCGTAAGATAAATAGTTTTCTAAACTTGAATAGAGCTTTCACATCTTGTAGAACAATATATCTGTAGAGATCATCATAACTAAGTAGGAGCGGGCACCATATGAGCATTAATATACTCATTGTGGCTTTCCCTACATCTTCTCTGGTTGTGTTTACTCCAGTCATAGGTGTGGCAACCAGCCACACATAGGTGTAACCTCATGGCACCTTGCCTCACTTTAATGCATATATCCTGCTTTCTGTCTGGTGCTATTCTGATGTTACGGTGTGTTGCAGAGCCTGGCATGGCCAGATGCCTGAGCTAGAAGTGCGGGAGCATCAGCATTCTATGAGACAGCTATGGATCAAAGGGGGAATGGAGCCAGTGAATACATAAATGTTTTCCTCCTCCATTCCTGCTCCAGTTTTGCTGTTTTAATCCTGCTCTCCTCTCCCGGGACCAATTCCCTTTATAAACTGTATGCACACAAGCCCTTATCTCAGGCTCTGCTTTCCAGGAAAATCCAGGATTTATTATTTTTCTTGATTGGAACATTTTGGTTTGGATGATAGTATATATCTAGGTATAGATTAGTTTCAGTTTCTCTGAAACCTTAATTAATATTTACTACCCTATTCCTCTTCGCTGCAAAAAAATGAAAAAGCTTTGATCAATCTTTTATTGAATAATCTTAACAATATTCTAAACAGGTCCTGTTCTAAGGAAATTATTTTCCTGTTTGCATAGACTCAGTGATGAATTATACCGTGAGATTAGTAGTAAAAATGTCGATGTCATTGATTTCATTCATGGTGTACTGCTCATCTGAAATGTGGACTGCTTTCTAATCTGTTGAATCAGTCATTTTCTGGCTGAAACCTGTGTTATTTGTGTCAAAGACCAGAGAATGGAGATCACAGTTGGGGATGGTCTCATTTAACCCGAAGACGTACTGTAACAACATCTGCCAACGTCTGCCATTTATTGTGCCGGGCACTTTACACACATTGCTTCCATCACAACAGTTCAAGACCAGCTTTATCATTCACATCTTATTAAGTAACAAAAGCTTGGAAGTAGTATAAAGTTATACCAGGGTGGTGTGTGGCTTAAAAATCAAACCAAGGGCTGTTGCTCTTCAAAACCTTCCCCTGTAGCTTGCTACCACTCCATGTAGTGACATTGCAGTAAGCTGAGCATTCTAAAAAGAATGAGGATAAAGGTTTGCCACTTGAGTCATTTAGAAGCCACTGCTGCCTCTCACAGCACCTTCAGC
>NW_012140636.1:2869288-2874593 GCF_000956105.1 Propithecus coquereli | reverse complement strand
TTTTTAAATGAGCAGAATTAACTAAAGGTTTATTAATAATGATTATAATACATTACTGGAATTAGAATAATTAAATCATGTGAATTATTGAGCTTTTTATTATTTTCTTTTCATTTTTCTGACAGCGTCCTTTGTTAGGTACAAGTTTTATACCAATTCAGTTTAAAACCCTATAGATTTACAAAGTAGAAGAAAAAAGCATTTAAGAGCCTGATATTAGGGGCTGTTACCACCTAACTGTATATACATCTCTTGGAAGCAAAGACAATGTCTAATTGATCTTGTGTTTTTCCCCAGGACCTGTCTTTGGGCACAGAGGTGATATTTCGTAACCAGTTCTCGAAATGTAGAGAACTGCATTTCATCAAAAGTCTGCAGAGTTGAAAATACCCAAGGCACTTCTAAATTTGTTTTCAGTGACTTGAGGGTAGTATTTTTTTTCCACAGCCTGTGTAGTGAGGAAGCTGTGTCATTTTGGGATACGCTCTTGGTTGGCTGAACTTACTTGATTTGCTTTATGAACTTGACCTGTCATCTTATTGTTATATAAATAACAGAAAATGCTTAATATTGAACTATAACCACTGTTCGCCATACCAGAATGATGTAATGATCTGAATGCAAGTGTGGAATCATTCCTATATCTTGCTCACAAGAAAAAATTAATGTCCTATAATTTATCAGGTAATTCAGAGCCATTTAAATCACATTAGTCCCACCCCTAACACAATAGAATGTAAAATTATGGAAATTCAGTTGTAAAGACACATGCCTTTCCAACTCTGCAATCTTAGTTCGCCATGTTGAGTTATCAACTTTATTCTAATCCTGTGCAGACGCAAAGGCGTCAGATAATTCAGTTGTTACCAAGTTTTTGAAATTTCATAAGATTGTTAAATAATCAAAATGCCCTTTGTGCAATTGACATGAGATGAATTTGTTCCTTGTCAAATACAGATAAAAAATTCCCACAATACGTATACTATTTTTCAGACTAGTACATAAAAGTCAGGATACTTTAGTTTAAAAAAAGAAGAATATATTTGGCAACACAGCACCTTTCTTATATGTTTCTCGGCAAGCCCTGTTGAGTGTCACAAGCCAGCACTGCGCAGTGGAGAAGGGCGCACTGACGTCTGAGCCAGGAGCACGTGGTCTTAGTTACCAGGGGCCACACGCTTGCTGTGTGACTAAGGCAAGCACAATTTTTAACCTCTCAACGCTTCAATTTCCCCATCTATAAAATGAGTGTGGTTTGACTAAATGACATGGAAGTTTTCTTCCAGATCTGAATTCTATGATCTCAGTGTAACAATTACTATACTTTGCCTGAAGTCTTGTCTCACTGTCGTCCGATTATCACCAGGAATGCTCATTCTGGAGCAAGAACTAAGACCATGATGCCATAAATGAATTTCTAGTTAGCAATAATGATTTATGTTTTTTTTTAATTTTTTTAAATTTCAGAATATTATGGGGGTACAAATGCTTTGGTTACATATATTGCTTTTGCACCGCCCAAGTCAGAACTACAAGCACACCATACCCATTAGGTGTCAGTTTACTCATCCCATCCTTCCCAATGCCCTGTGAATGTTACTTCTGTATGTGCACTAAGTGTTGATCAATTAGTACCAATTTAATGGTGAGTACATGTGGTGCTTGTAGCAATAATGGTTTCTTAATATCCTGGATTCAATAAATTCTTAGGGGATGGGTTGAAAGGAGTTGTAGGCATTTGCCTACCTACCCATCCTTATGTTGGTTGAAAAAAGCATGTACTTGGCTCTAAATATCGGTGAAACTAAGATGGACTTGGAGGAGAAGAAAGAAAGAAGCAAAGACAAAATAGCTTCACTGAATTAATCACTTAGTGTCACATTTATAATTCTTCCAGAGACAGATTGTCTGGGTTGAAATTCCAGCTCTGCCACTTATGAGCTGTATGAACTTGGGCAAGTTACTCAACTTTCAGCTTCCTTAGCTGTAGAATGGAGATGAGTCTAGTCCTCACCTTGTAGGGATATTGGAAGGATCATACGAGGTATTACGCACAAAACACTTAAAGTAGTGTCCGGCCTGTGATAAATGTTACATAAGTTTTGCTGAGGTTGGGAATTTAGAGTCCTATATTTTATTATATCCCATACCTTAGATAAAATATTTTATTTCCAAGTTAATTCCAACCCCAAATCAGCAAATATTTAAATAATGATAATGCTGTTTCTCACAAAATGAAAGAATAGAATTGATGGATGATACTAGAAAGATGATTGCCAGGTAATATTTTTAATCACAATATATGCAGGCACAATTTGATACAGTACGTGCAAATTGGTGTATTCTGTAGAATGTTTTTCAGATTAGTAAGTTATTTAAGTTATTCTGTGAACTTATCGTTCAAATTAAGAAATAAAATTTTGTTTGTTTTAATGGGAATTCTAACTTTTTAGCCTGAAAATAGTCAATATTCTCAAATATTATTACCTGTCATAAAGTATTGAGTACTGCTTAATCTGAGAGGTTGAGAATGTGAGTGTAAGGAAACTTGGCCTTAATGTTACACTAAGTTTGGGTCTAGCACCTTAACATGCTCAAATTGGCCAAGACACTAAATCTTTCTTAGCCTCCGTTTTTGTATTTAAAAAATGAAAAGAAAGATACATGTTGACATAGTATAGGTGTTACATCACAATGAGAAATCCTATTTTAGATACTAAGCCATAAATTACTATTAAAATATTAGCTATCATTGTGTCAATTGACATTAACTCACAGAATCAACGATATTAACAAATAGGAAGGCATTCCATGAATTTCCGAATTCTCCCTCCCTAGCTGAGCCTCACCCTGCCATCCTACCATCTCCCTTTTAGCCATGATACCGTTACATATATTTATGGTGGTTCTCATTCCAATGGCCATGTGTTGAAATAATGGTTCAGTTATAAAAATCACACAGACAAAACACGGAAAACCATTTGTATCATACATTGAATTTATTTTCAACTGAAGTGGGAAAATAAATGCTTTTTTGTAGTATGAACTGTAAAATCGCCCTCCTAGGGTGTTTGGCAAGTGTGAGAACAGAGATGCTGAGCTCTTAGGCACTGTCCCCCGGTGCGGAGGCCACTCCTGCGCCATCCGCTCAAAGCCACCGTGGGAACTCCCGTGTTCAACCAGGAGACTTCCCGATTATCTTTCTCCCTACAAACTCAGTTGTTAAAAGTGACACTCCCCTTTTTAAATGAGCAGAATTAACTAAAGGTTTATTAATAATGATTATAATACATTACTGGAATTAGAATAATTAAATCATGTGAATTATTGAGCTTTTTATTATTTTCTTTTCATTTTTCTGACAGCGTCCTTTGTTAGGTACAAGTTTTATACCAATTCAGTTTAAAACCCTATAGATTTACAAAGTAGAAGAAAAAAGCATTTAAGAGCCTGATATTAGGGGCTGTTACCACCTAACTGTATATACATCTCTTGGAAGCAAAGACAATGTCTAATTGATCTTGTGTTTTTCCCCAGGACCTGTCTTTGGGCACAGAGGTGATATTTCGTAACCAGTTCTCGAAATGTAGAGAACTGCATTTCATCAAAAGTCTGCAGAGTTGAAAATACCCAAGGCACTTCTAAATTTGTTTTCAGTGACTTGAGGGTAGTATTTTTTTTCCACAGCCTGTGTAGTGAGGAAGCTGTGTCATTTTGGGATACGCTCTTGGTTGGCTGAACTTACTTGATTTGCTTTATGAACTTGACCTGTCATCTTATTGTTATATAAATAACAGAAAATGCTTAATATTGAACTATAACCACTGTTCGCCATACCAGAATGATGTAATGATCTGAATGCAAGTGTGGAATCATTCCTATATCTTGCTCACAAGAAAAAATTAATGTCCTATAATTTATCAGGTAATTCAGAGCCATTTAAATCACATTAGTCCCACCCCTAACACAAGAGAATGTAAAATTATGGAAATTCAGTTGTAAAGACACATGCCTCTCCAACTCTGCAATCTTAGTTCGCCATGTTGAGTTATCAACTTTATTCTAATCCTGTGCAGACGCAAAGGCTTCAGATAATTCAGTTGTTCCCAAGTTTTTGAAATTTCATAGATTGTTAAATAATCAAAATGCCCTTTGTGCAATTGACATGAGATGAATTTGTTCCTTGTCAAATACAGATAAAAAATTCCCACAATACGTATACTATTTTTCAGACTAGTACATAAAAGTCAGGATACTTTAGTTTAAAAAAAGAAGAATATATTTGGCAACACAGCACCTTTCTTATATGTTTCTCGGCAAGCCCTGTTGAGTGTCACAAGCCAGCACTGCGCAGTGGAGAAGGGCGCACTGACGTCTGAGCCAGGAGCACGTGGTCTTAGTTACCAGGGGCCACACGCTTGCTGTGTGACTAAGGCAAGCACAATTTTTAACCTCTCAACGCTTCAATTTCCCCATCTATAAAATAAGTGTGGTTTGACTAAATGACATGGAAGTTTTCTTCCAGATCTGAATTCTATGATCTCAGTGTAACAATTACTATACTTTGCCTGAAGTTGTCTTGTCTCACTGTTGTCCGATTATCAACAGGAATGCTCATTCTGGAGCAAGATGCTACATTCTAGACCCTCATGTTTATTTCCTTTAGAGATTTTCAGGTAGAGATGTTGGAAAGCGTCTGCTTTGCATGTAAAAGGACAGTTCTCTGCCATGAGTGACATTTCTCATGTTAATGGTACACAGCAACAAAAATACATGTTTTCCATTTTTCCATGGGGTCTCATTTGTATGAAAATTGGCGATATTTTGGGGGGGTGGGGTTAGAAAAAAAGACTTTGCGAGAGAGAGGGGAGAAAAATTCATTAACATCCAAAAAAGATCTAGAGTAAAAATGTGGTTAAAAGAGATTGAGACGGTGACAGAGGCAGGGAGGAGGAGAGAACCTGTCTTAGAGGGCTGGGGCAGGGAGGCTGGAGATTCACCGGATGCTCTAAGGATGTGGGAAGAGCATCCCCATCCCCAAGGCCCCCTGGGGCCAGTGCCCAGTAGAGTTCTCTCTTCTTGCCACTAAAGCTCTTGCCAGCTCTTCTTCCCACAAGAGAAGCAGAGGTATTTACCTTTCAAGGAAAGTGTTGGAGTCTATTACTTTCAGGGAAAATTTTGGTGTGAGTTCAGTTAATCTAAATTTTTAAAAAATTGTTTGCTTAAACCTACAGAGATAAGAACTGCAAGGCAGATCACCAACAATGGTTTTTATTCTGTTAGTTGCTGCTGCAGTTAACCAACC
>NW_012140636.1:2861042-2869238 GCF_000956105.1 Propithecus coquereli | reverse complement strand
GTGGTCTTAGTTACCAGGGGCCACACGCTTGCTGTGTGACTAAGGCAAGCACAATTTTTAACCTCTCAACGCTTCAATTTCCCCATCTATAAAATGAGTGTGGTTTGACTAAATGACATGGAAGTTTTCTTCCAGATCTGAATTCTATGATCTCAGTGTAACAATTACTATACTTTGCCTGAAGTCTTGTCTCACTGTCGTCCGATTATCACCAGGAATGCTCATTCTGGAGCAAGATGCTACATTCTAGACCCTCATGTTTATTTCCTTTAGAGATTTTCAGATAGAGATGTTGGAAAGCGTCTGCTTTGCATGTAAAAGGACAGTTCTCTGCCATGAGTGACATTTCTCATATTAATGGTACACAGCAACAAAAATACATGTTTTCCATTTTTCCAGGGGGTCTCATTTGTATGATAATTGGCGATATTTTTGGGGGGTGTGGTTAGAAAAAAAGACTTGGCGAGAGAGAAGGGAGAAAAATTCATTAACATCCAAAAAAGATCTAGAGTAAAAATGTGGTTAAAAGAGATTGAGACGGTGACAGAGGCAGGGAGGAGGAGAGAACTTGTCTTAGAGGGCTGGGGCAGGGAGGCTGGAGATTCACCGGATGCTCTAAGGATGTGGGAAGAGCATCCGCATCCCCAAGGCCCACTGGCCACTCTTACGAGGCCAGTGCCCAGTGGAGTTCTCTCTTCTTGCCACTAAAGCTCTTGCCAGCTCTTTTTCCCACAAGAGAAGCAGAGGTATTTACCTTTCAAGGAAAGTGTTGGAGTCTAGTGCTTTCAGGGAAAATTTTGGTGTGAGTTCAGTTAATCTAAATTTTTAAAAAATTGTTTGCTTATACTAATTTAGGGTAAATTTGGCCAAGGAAAGATTTGGCTAAGACAAATGTTAGTTGAAGTACTGAACTTTCCCTAGGTACATAGGCTTAAATTCCGGCTTTGTTTGACCATCTCTTCACAAAGAGGCACCCTTCATCCTTACTCATTACAAGAGCACATTGACTGCTTTCAATTCTGCTATTAATCTCTCTCCTGCTTTCATTAACACTGAAAGATCCTGGATCCCTCACCCTGTAAGATACTCAAGAAAATCAACCACCTTTAATAATAGTTTGATTAGGGAAACAGCTACAGTATTCCCTGCCAAGTTTCAAGTGGAGTCAGGATGTGTTTGATAACGCAAATACAAACATGTCTGGTTCCTGGACAACTGTTAAGAGTCAGAGGAGTTTGAGGAGGTCTGGAGGATGAAACAACTAGCATTTGTGTCCATGGGAAGAAATGGAGAAGCCATGATGTTATAAATCTGGACTAGCTGTGCAGGAAAACTTCCAGTATTCGGAAATGACAGACTGAAGTTTGTCAACTGGTTCATACCCTGACAAGATTTATAAATTGGGATAAGGTATAGGATGAATTTAATAGCCTCTCTCCCAAAATTTACAAACTTTGACATATAGCCTGCAGCTGTGTGTGTTGTTTGGCCACACCAAACATATAACACACCGGGTGTGTGTTTTAGGGCATAGGCAAATATTTAAAAATAAAAGAATTCACAAAATAATAACAACGGTGGAAGAAAATCTTATTTGCAGTTTTTCTGGCAACTTTGGGCCTCATGTCCCATTGTGGTATCATTCAGTTAGACCTGAGTAATAAGTGCCCCTTTAAATTGGGAAACGCTCTTTTTCCTACAAACAGATGCACTTATACCATACCTGATCCTCTCGTTTACCTCTCCCTGGCACTGAGTATTTGGGTTAATCCTTTCACCTGTTTCACAGCAGCTGTAGGGTTTCATCTAAGCATCATGCATGCAATTTCCAAAGCTGTCACCTTGTTTGTGGTGGCTCAATGGATATTGAAAAAAAAAAAAACAGAGTTCTGGGGCCATTTCCCACAATTGACTAAGCTTGACGGCTCAATCTCAGAATTTTAAAGACCTACTACAGTCACCAAATTTTTCCATTTTCCATAAAGAAGAATGCTTTTATTAAAATATGGCTATAAATAATTAACTTAGCACTGATTACTACTCTCGTTTCATAGTCTTAAGAAAGCATAAAACTTAGAAAATTATTTGAAGAACATAGAAACCACGAATCATAAACTTTGATTAAAATTCTATTTTATTTTGGTTTCCCACTATCTTTTTCATATTGATTTGAGGAATATAAACTTTTCATCCTTGACAAAACTATTGGAGGCCCATGACGTTTTGCTCACCCGTAAGAAATGGATGTTCTGTGGACAACTAAATTCGCAGAGTCTATCAATTCAAAATTAGAGCGTACAAGCCAAAATAATAATTAAAACTTCTCTCTCATAGGTCATGCCAGTGTAGGATAGGATTCTATGAAGTGGCTTCTCTATAGGTTCTCATATTTTTCTGCTTCCCTGTTTTCTCTTGAGCTCCTTTTTTCTGACCCTCCATGCTAGGAGCAGAGTAAGGGAGGGGAAAGCGGTCGAATGAAAGATATTAGTTGAGCTGGCACCGGAAGCTGTGCCCACAGCTTGGCAGATGATCAGAGCCACCTGCTGAATGATATGTTTTCATGGGTTCCTCAAAGGTGTTTTGGGGGCCTCTCTCCCCTGCAGTTCTTTGGCTCATGAGGATGGATCCCTATTCCTGGAGTTCACTGGTTACTCCTCCCAAAGCACCGGTCATCCTTTGTGAACCCAGAGCTTCTTGATGTCCCATTCTCCAGGCACCCTAAGGAATAGAACTCAGGATAACCCCGTGCCCAGTCTCTCTCATTCTCCCTCCCCTTCATTTGGTCCACAGGAAACAGTCACATATCTCTCTCCCTAACGATCTCTGTTAGGGCAAGCCTTGTCTCAGCATAGTGACAACTCTCCTGGTCCTATAACAGAGCAGCTGGGCAGCAATCTTCCACTCTCTGGATTTCCCAGGTGTGAGTCAGATCCTAGGCCACTGTGCCTTTCAACAGTATGGATCACATATTAAACTAGGTTTGAATTGAGGAGGAAGATGAGCCTTTCTCCTTGGGGATGGAGGAAGTCAGAATGGGACTCAAAAGACAGTATTCTGCAAAGACAATCTTTTCTCAAATAATCTCTCTCTCTACCCACTCCCCAACACACATACTTTGAATTATTTTATGTTAAGGAGTTGGTAAAGGGTTTCAAGGGTCCACAGAAATAGGTTTTAGATATTTTGCTTGCAAATCTGCATATGGTTATTTGTCCCATCTTTTTGTAATTTAGCATATCTAGATGCCTGGTTAAACCTTTGGTGTTCATATAGTCTGCTAAATATCTTACACTAACCCTTCCTTTGAAAACAACTAAAGATATGAATGTATATTTTCTCCAATTTTAATGTAACTATGCATGCTATAATGTAATTATACTATAATCAATATTATAATTAGAACAGTAAAATCTCTGTATGTTTAGAAATTAAGACATTCACCATTACAGTAACCATATATATATATATACATCTCATATAACATCATGTTGTATACCTTAAATGTACACAATAAAATTTAGTTTTTAAAAAGAAAATAAGACATTAATTTATAAATAACCTATAGGTTATACATAAAATAATTATGAAATTAGAAAACATGTTGAATACAAAGCTAAATAAAACGTTTTGTAAAAAATGTGTATGATGCAATTAAACCAGTGATTAGAAGGAAATTTATAGTCTTGAATGTCCGCATTAGAAAGGAAGAAATAAAAGAGGACCAAAATAAATCCAAATAAAGTAGACTAAAGAAAATAATCAAAGTAAGAGCAAAAATTAATTAAATGGAAAAGAAATATATAATACAAAGAATATCAGTACATAATAATATTACTAAGTCTCTGCCAATACTAATCAAGAGAAAGTAGAAAAGAAACAAATAGGAATGAAAAAGGAAATATTACTAGAGATTCTGCTAAAATTTAAGTTCAATAAGTGGATATCATGAAAACCCTTATGCCAATACTTTTGCAAATGTACATAAAAGAATGAATTTCTAGAAAATATAGCCTATCAAAACTGACCCAAGCAGAAATGTAAAACTTCGGTAGGCCTTTTACCATTAAAGAAATAGACTAAGTAATTGATAATCTTCCCACAAAGAAATTTCCTAGCCCAGTTGGTGTCACCAGAAAACTACACAAATCATTCAAATAATACATAAATCTAATTTTACATAAGCTCTTTCAGAAAATGAAAATAGAGATTTTACTTTCCAACTTATGTTACAAGTTAGCATATTATTGAAACCAAAACTTGATAAGAATATTAAAAAAAGAAAGGAATACTGTAGGACAATCTCATTATGAAGAAAAGATTTTTAAAAATCCTGCAAAATATTTAAAAATGGTACTTCATTATACCCAATTAGGATTTATATTAGCAAAGTGAAGTTGGTTTAACACTAAAGAAATCAGTCAACATAATTCACTGCACAAATAGAATAAGGAGAAAAATATATAATTATCTCAATGAAGCCAGGAAAACTCTTCTAAAAATTCAATGTTTATTGTTGATAAAAACAATGGATTAAATTAAAAAGCTTCCGCACAGCCAAGGAAACAATCAACAGAGCAAATAGGCAACCTACAGAATGGGAGAAAATATTCACATGCTATACATCTGATAAAAGGCTAATAACCAGAATGTACAAAGAACTAGAGCAAATCAGCAAGAAAAAATCAAACAACCCCATTACAAAGTAGGAAAAAGACAGGAACAGAAGTTTTTCAAAAGAAGATAGACTAATGGTGAATAAACATATCAAAAAATGCTCAATGTCTCTATTCATCAGAGAAATGCAAATCAAAACTACAATGACATATCACCTAACCCCAGTGAGAATGGCTTCTATCGAAAAGTTCCAAAACAATAGACGCCGGCATGGATGCAGAGAGAAAGGAACACTTCTGCACTGTTGGTGGGACTGCAATCTAGTGCGACCTCTATGGAAAACAGTATGGAGATTCGTCAAAGAACTAAAAGTAGACCTACCATTTGATCCAGCAATCCCACTATTGGGTATTTACCCAAAGGAAAAGAAATCATTTTATCAAAAAGACACTAGCATTCAAATGTTTATTGTAGCACAATTCACAATTGCAAAGATATGGCATCAACCCAAGTGCCCACCAATTCATGAATGGATTAACAAAATGCAGTGTGTGCGTGTATATGTATATACATATATATAAAAAAATTAAATTGGATTCTTCTGTAACACTACATACCAAAGCCAATTCCAGGTGAATTGTTGACTTAAATGTAGGATGTAAATCTTTAAAACTTTAAGAAGAAAATATAAGAGAATATCTTTATAACCTTATTCTAGGAAACTACACAAAAAGCACTAACCATAAAAGAAAAGACATACATTTGATTGTACGAGAATTACTTATTTATCAAAAGACACAGTAGCAAAAGTGAAACGACAGCCACAAAATGGGAGAAGATAATTGCCACATTCATAACTAAGAAAAGATTCATCTACAATATATAGAACTACAAATCAGTAAGAAAAATAAGGACAACATAATGCCCCCCACAAAAAATTGGCAGACTTACATGGGTACCTCAGTTTTGTACAAGCATAGAAATACAAATACGTTCATAGCAGCATTTTTTAGAATAGCTAAAAATTAGTGACAGATCTAATGTCTATCAATTGCAAAATAAATAGTAACTTATGGTTTATTTATTCAATGAATTATATGCAGCAATGACAATGAACATACTATAGCTCTAATCCATAAAATAAAAAAATCATAAAATATACTGAGCAAAACACATCGAAAACCCTACAATATGTTGCCATTTACATAAAGTTAAAAACAGTGAGATCTAAACTGTATGATATTCAGATGTAAACATAGAGAGTAGGTTTACAAAGAAAGGCTAAGAATGATTACAGATTAGCAGTTACCTCTACAGTAGTGGGAGAGGAACGTAATTCGTAGGACAACATTCTCAAAGAGCTTCTGCATTGCTGCTAATGTTCTATTTTTTTTAATCTGGGTAATGATTATACCAGATTTTGGCTAAAGTTTATCCATTATATTTATATTTATGTTTTTGCACTTTTTTGTCTGTTAGCTTTTATAATTATAACAAAAGTTAGGGGGAAGTAAATAAAATTCAGATTCTGAGTTTAAGAAATTTAAAATTGAAGCAGGGATCTGTTAAAAGTGCTACTGGAGAGAGATAAGACCCTTAAGTTCTTAAGAGTGATTAGTACTTAACAGAGGCCGAATGTATTTAATCAGAAAACCTTAAGAAATATCAAGAAAATAAATCTATGGAGAGAAATGTCAGCAGCCTTCTGAAGTGTTTTGTGACAAAGCAAACTCTTTTTGGCAAATAAATCTGTTATCATTACTTGGACACTATTTGTGGATTCTCTATTTCCTCCCATCTCTAGAAGAAATCTCTACGAATAGAGAAGACACATTATATACTTTTAAGTTTTAATTTAGCTGTTATCAGTTTCCTCCCATCCCATTCTGTTATTCTCCTGAATTTTAGTTTCTCATTAAACCTCATTTATTAAGTGTTAAATACCTTCCATGTAAGGCTTACCCCTGCTCAGGCTTGTCCCCTTGTAGTGAGATAGCTTTTAGGAAGATGTCACTGTGTCAAATTATTTTAGCAGTTAGAGGCATTCATCATCTTTAATTAGGTATACACAAGCTAATTTTTCCATTGTCCTCGATTAAAGACTGACTCAAGGATTTATGTCTAGCCGTGCATAAGATCCCTAGTCTCCATGGGCCCTTGTCACGAGGCGGGAACCTGTCTTCTGAAGTCCAAATTGAAGCACACTTGTTATGCTTCTTGGTGCTTAAGGCAGGCTATATCAGTTGGAGCTGATAATAATAAATAACAACAATAAATCCTCCTGAGGACATTAATTTCATTTAAATTTGACTTTCTCCAATCCCTATCTAATTCAAGGTACGACAAGTACTTTTTAAAATTTTTTAACCATTTTAAAAACTGATCAAACATTTATTAAAAGCACTTATGAACAAAGCCACTTGCTTTGTTCTGTAGAGAATCATTTCAATATGTATTAACTGAGAGTTTACAAAATTATTTCTATAAAACTTTAGAAAGCAGGAAAAGTGGTACATATTAACTATTTTTAATTTATAATAGTGTTTTAAATACTTAAGGAGTTTAATTAACAAAACATATAAGTGGGGTTAAATTTTAAAGGGTTGCTAAAGTGATTGCTAAATTTGCTATATTAATAAATAGAAAAATAGCATTTATACATTGAACTTAAAAGCTTAGGTGAAAAATAGATTTTTTATCCTGTGACATTAAAAAAAATTGGAGTATTAACTTCCAAAACCTAATTCATCTCTGAAAAATCTTTTCTACACAGAAAAATGTACACTTGAGGACATTAAAAAAAACCTTACATTTAAAAACTTTAAGAATATACCTGCAAAACATGCCAAATAGCAGTATCATGAATGTAAGATATGTAAGTGAATTATTCGAATCAGTAAAAGAAATAAATAATGTTTATGTCATCGCCTGGCACAGCCCTGGTACACAGGTAGGCATTCCATAATTGTGTTAAATGAATGAAAAAGATTCAATTGTGGGGTTTAAGAATTGTATTACAGGAATTCTGGGGACAGGATAGTCATTATAGATAGGACTAATCAAGAAGGCTTCACACGGGTGGTAAACTTGAGTTTCAAAGGAAGAAAAATTATCCCTATTCTTTAGGGTGTTTACTAAATTTTAAAAAAAGGGAGAACATGATCATAGCGACACAGTAGGGAATAAAAATGCTATACTTAAGGGCTAGCAAGAAAATCAGTTTATCTGTTGGGATGTAATTGGAAATGAGTGAAGAGTCAAATTATAAATAAAACTTTAAAGTGTATTCCAATATACAGTAATTCTTTTTCAAAAAAATGTAATAATCTCTGTTCTTGAAAGTAAGCTAGCATATTTAAAATATTGTGGTAGCCAATCTCCAAGATGGCCTCCAGAGAGCCTTGCTTCTTGGTATTCACACATTTAGGTATTCACACCATTCCACACTCAATGAGGGCTGAATCCTGTGACTAACAGAACACAGTGAAATTGATGTGTGACTTCTAATTTAGACAGTGGACGATATTATGGTTTACACCTTGGCTACTGGATTGCTTTCTCTGGAGGAAGCTAGGCAGCATG
>NW_012140636.1:2852146-2858697 GCF_000956105.1 Propithecus coquereli | reverse complement strand
CCCTTTAATATAAAAACCTGTTCAGATTGGAGACTTATTCTATGCTCTGGGGAAAAGCCTAATGCCCAGATTTCTGCATATCCCATGTGGCAGAGGGAAGATTAAGTTCTCATGTTCACCTTTCTTTCCAACTTCCAGCATCCATCAAATTTTGCACTTCTTCTGGTTTCTGATGACACTTTTAAAAACTCTGCATTAGTAACAACCAAAATGTAGTCCCCCTTTCCTTCATCCATGACCAGAAATATCCACATAACTAATTGTCTTCATAGGTATTTGCAGATTTTAGTGAAGGAAGGAAGGTTTACATTAAAGTGATGCAAAGGGAAGTTTTAGATTTCCCTGTTCTTAAAAGTCCTTTAGATGCTCCATCTTCTTTCTCAACCTTTTCTCTCTTCTCTTCCTTCACACCCTCAGGGTAAAAAAATAAGAAATTGTTTTATTTTCTCCAGCAGAGCAATTCAGTTCTCTCCATCCCTTGCTCTTATACTCAGTTCTGGACATCCTTTAAAATTTCCAAAATTATCTCTTGCAGGAGGACACCTGACCGTGTGTTCTCAATAAGTACCTTTTCCATCCTAGTTTTTGTCTTGGCATTTGGGAGAGGATTTTGGAGTGCTTCATTTTCCTTGTTAAAATTGAAGAGTATCATACAATAGGGTATTACTTTTAAATAATGAGACACGTTTGAGTTGATTGAAAAACAAAAGTATACTGCTTACCTCTTGCTCTCCTCTTTAAATATGGATTTCCTGATTTCTCCCACTACCAGAAGAGCAGATACTTCCCAACCAGACTTTGCGAGCATATTCTGGAAATGTGTCTGTTGCTTAGTACTAAATACAAAAATCTGTTGTTCTGTTTGGTGTAGGCTCTTTCTTTTTCCAAAGGCTGCATCTGTCCCACAACGTGCAGTTATTTTTAAATATGTTAAATTTAATTACCCTACCCTCCTTTGATGGCATACTAATGAAATGGTTCAAAATATACCATATAAACACTAGTCTCTAAAATCACAAAGTAGACAGTCTTGAATCCTTCTTCGTTCTTGAACAAATACATGACGGGCTCCTGCTAAGCATGTGGTTCAGAGAAGTTTTTCCATTTCCAATGTGGAGAAACTGTTGGGGAACAGATTCAGAGAAAAAAATACATGCTTTTTATCCTAGCTCTTAGAACTGGTATATACCGAAACCAAAGGGCCGTAAATTCCCTGCTCTGTAGGTATTTGCTTGTTGGTTTTTAATTAAAAAGTATGAGTCACAGGTGTTCGAAGACAGTCCATGACTATTTGCAGGGAACGCATAAGAAAAGATTTCAAATTCTAGCTCAGTCCTATATGAAGCTTTGAGCAAAATTAACTAAACTTGACTAGTATTTATATACTAATTGAAGATCCACAGGGAGTGGTCCGCCAACTTTTTTATACCTCATTTACATGGAAAAAATTGTGAAACCACCCTTCTTAGTAAGATAATGATTCCGCCCACCAATTGAGGAAACAGAAATAAAATGCTACTAAATATTTATCAATTTCTTAAATTTTATATCTTATTAATCACAACAGAAGCTTTATGTGTGACTCACTTTATCAATATACAAACGATATTTAGTGTGAATGTGGATTCAAAGATCCCTGGCAAAAACTGCAGATCCCAGCAGCCCGGTGTGTGCGACGTGGTAACAATCAACGTAGGGGCTACAGAACTGCAGCATGTAAAACCTGCATCTTAACTTATGCTGCTCCCAGAATTTTTTGTCTTTGACTTTAAGTAATTTGATTATTATATGACTTGGTGAAATCCTATTTGGAATGAATTTGATTGGAGATCTCTGCACTTCCTGTGTCTGGATATTGGCATTTTTCCTCAGATAAGGAAAGTCTTCAGCCATTATTTCTTTAAATATGTTTTCCGGCTCTTTTTCTTTTTCTTCTCAGTCTTGAATTCCTATTATGCATATGTCAGGTCTCTTGATAGTGTCCTATATTTCCTGTGGGATTTTTAATATTATTTTCATTCTTTTTGTTCCTCTGATTGAATAACTTCAAATGTTCTGTCTTCAAGCTCACTGATTTTTTTCTTCAACTTGATTGAGCTTGCTGCTAAAGCTTTGTATTGAATTTTTCAGTTGAATCATTGTATTCTTCATCTCTAGAATTTCGATTTGATTTTTAAAATTATTTCTATTTCTTTGTCATACTTCTCATTTTGTTCATATATTTTGTTTAAGCCACACATGTATTGTCCATATTTCATTTAATATTTTGATTTGTATATTCTTGCAGTCCACTGAACTTTTTAAGAGAATTATTCTGAATTTTTTTTCAGTCATTTCATAGATCCCCTTTCTTTAGGGCTCATAGTTGGAGCTTTGTTAGTTTCTTTTAGAAGTGTCATGATTTCCTAAGTCTTTGTGATCCTTGTCTCCTCACATTGATGTCTGTGCTTTTAAGGAAACAGCACCTTTTTTGACTTTCACAAGGGTTTTTTTGGCAGGAATAGACCTTTACTATTTAGTCTAGTCTGTGATTTTAGATATACCAGCTGGTAGTAACCCTGGTCCAATGGAGTTTGCTTCTGGGTTCTCTAGATGGGTGGGCTATTGCTTTGCCCTGATTTCGGGTGTGGCAGCTGGCTGGGCTCTGCAGTCAGGCTGAGCTGCTGGATAGGCACTGCAATCCCACAGATAGGGCTGGGCTACACAGTGTATTCTCTGGCCAGGTGGTACCACCATTAAGTTTAAGAGTTGAACAGTTTTGCAAGAGAGGCCCCAAGGTTAGGTGGAGTTGCTGATTAGGATGGATAGCACCAGCTGCTTTGCTCAGTAGAAACGTGCAGCTGAGGTTTATCTCTCTGCCTGTGTGGGGCCTTGGAGTGGGCTTTAAGGCTGGGCTGAGCACTATCTAAATTCCCAGGTGCGGCAGATTTAGCTCCTGCTCTTAGTTGAAATTTGACACAGAGGTCATCTCCCTCCCTGGACAGGGTTTGGGGAGGGACTTTCAGGTCACGCAGAGCATTGTTAAACTCCGTGTGGTGTAGCTAGCTCTTTGGCAAAGTTATAGTAATTAAAACAGCATGGTACTGGCATAAAAATAGACTCATCAAACAATGGAACAGAATGAAGAGCCCAGAAATGAACCCACACATGTACAAACAATTGATATTCAACAAAGGTGCCAAGTATACACATTGGGAAAAGACAGTGTCTTCAATAAATGATGCTGGGAAAACTGGATATCCACATATGAAAGAAGCAAATTAGACCCTTATCTTACACCACATACAAAAATCAACTCAAAATAAATTAAGGACTTAAGCATAAGACCTGAAACTATAAAACTACTAGAAGAAAACATAAGGGCAAAACTATATGACAGTGGTTTAGTAAACAATTTTTTAGATTTGACCCCAAAAATGCAGGCAATGAAAGCAAAAATATACAAATGTGTTTATATAAAAATAAAAAGCTTCTGAACATCAAAGGAAACAACCTAGTGATTGGGAGAAAATATTTGCAAGTCATAGATATGATATGAAGTTAATATTCAAAATACGTAAGGAACTCAAGCAACTTTATGGCAAGAAAATAAATAATCCAGTTAAAAAAAATGGGCAAGGGACCTGAGTAGACATTTCTCAAAAGAAGGCATACAAATGGCCAACAGACATATAAAAAAATGCTCAACTTCACTAACCATTAAAAAATACAAATTAACAGCACAAGATACCATCTCACACCTGAAAAAATGGCTATTATCACCAAAAAGAAAAAGATAAATGCTGGCAAGGATGTGAAGAAAAGAGAACCCTTGTACAGTAATGTGTTGCTTAACAATGGGAATACATTCTAAGAAATGCTTTTCAAAAATTTTACCCCATTATAGCTAAAATCAGTCTTTCAACTGATACAAATTAAAGACTATTCTAAACCAGTAAGAGTTTTTCTTTACATTTAGAGAAAACAAAAATAGGAATATATTATATGAGAAGTAAGACATCTCAAACTTAGTCAAATACCACTTTTTAATGGCAAATGCAATACTGTAGGCTATTTTTAGATAGTTGTCACTAATTAAATATAGACAGGAACATACACACTACATTGGGAGAGAGAATTGATTAGCGTGTTGAATATGGGCTCTATAAATTCATGCAGGAATTAGCTTATCTATACAAAACTTCAATTTATTATACTTTCTCTTCTATGTTGAAAACAAAATTCCAAAACAAAGCATTCCAACTATCTGTTTCAAACTTTAACATTTTCTCTGGTTCCGGGTAGACCAACACACTAAAAGGAAATATGTATAGTCTAACTAACACTATCAGATTGCAAACAAATGTAGTTAGCTTTGACCCTTAAAATGTAAAATTCTTTTTTGGGCACATATTGTTCCCAGGTAACAAGATAATAACTCCATAAAGCAATGAAGTGTCACTGCTGAAGTATAAGCCTCCTCTTGGTATGTACAAATACAACTTATCCTTTAGGATTTGCCATAATGGATATTTACATTGGAACTTAATCTTAGAAGCAATAGTTTCATAGTTGAAGAGACATTGTTCAACAGTCCCTTTTATAGATGAAGAAATTGAGGTCCAGAGAGGTAAAATGGCTAGTGTAAGTCAGAGTTGCCTGGTCTGTATTTTTCTTCCACTTTCCTTCATGTTTTTTCCTGTGCATAAGTCACTGTTCTAAATTAATGTGATCTGCTAGTAAAAAGTGTCTGGCCGGACGGACAATCCATGTTTCTGAAGCAATGCGCAGGAGGGCCTGTAGTTTCAGACTCAAGATTTAAAGTGGCTACTTTCCAAGTTCAGAGGAAAGCCCGAAGTGTCATTTGGAGAGAGAATAGGAAGTGCACTGTCCCCTACCATGGCCTCCCCCGTGTGGGGCTCAGAGGAGGGAGAAAACAGTGCTGCTCCCCCAGGACGGAGAAGGCACCATTGATCCCCTTTCTGGAGTCATGAGATGGGCCCAAGAGACTTGCTTGCAAGGGCGTGCTGAGCCCTGGCGTCTTGTTTCCTTGGAAGATACCAATATCTTTTGAGCTGCACAACCAGAGTTCCTCTCTGGAGTCAGAGAACTGTGTGAGGGAAGGGATCTCGGGACAATTCTCCGAGAGCCTAGGAGTATGGCCAGATTCTTCCTTTTCCCTCCCATTCCCACCTTCATAAATAGAAAATATAACTTTTGACTTTTTTTTCCTAACCTCAAGGAGTTGAAATTCCCCAACCTGGCTACAATATATAAAAAGTCTCCTTTTAATAAAGTCCACAATCTGAAGATAACTCCTTATTATGGAATATGATCTTTAAAGACTCATCAGTTTGTGAAAAAATAACTCCATGGCCCCATCATTTCAAACGTGATCCCTGGGTGAGTGGAGGCGATTTGCCTCGCATACCCCCTCCATTTGTCAGCCAGAACACAGATTCTTGGGTCCATTTTGCAGATATTGTTGTTTTCTGTTTAGCAAACTCCCCCAAGGAATGTTGCCTTCCTGTTCTCCGCAGAGGGGCCAGGTGGCAGGGACACCTGTCCACGCTCGGAGCCTGCCGGGCCTGGCACTGCCTCCCCACCTCACAGATGGCGGCGACCTGAGGAGATTCCTCCTTCAGGTGCCACCTTGTCCCGCCTGTCTGAGTATTTCTCTCTCTGTGAGAGATGAGATTTTCTTGTTACTTTTCTCCCAAAGTCATTCCACATAGGAAATTTATTACCAAAACTTTCGTGCTTGCTACAACATTTTTTAGCTTGAATTGAAAACGTACTTTACATTTAAAATCTTCTTCAGGAGCTGCCACTAGCTCTGATATTTTCATTCCTGTTTTCCTCCCCCAGAATATTATGCCTGTAAATGTGTAACATCATCAGTTTTGCTTTTCAGACCCATATTATATGGCCTCTGTTTTATTTGGAACTATTGATTTCCCTCTTCTGTTTGAATATGAAATTTTTTCCCTTGTGTGTTCGATTATCTGATTCCTCTTGCAATCTCTTCCAAGAAATTTTTTTCTGATTATCCCAGACACACGGATAAAAATGATCTCACTTTTGTTTCACTTAACATTGTGTAGAATCAGACGTGCATAGCACTAATTATAAAACATCATTTTTATACAACACAACTGCAAGCATGATCTTGTAGTCGTTTTATATATATATGAATATATACACATAGATTGAGTATTTAAAAAAAAACTCAAAGTTCCTCTAGGAAAAACACACTTTTTAAAATTTTTCTTAGCACTTGTTGAAATAGATGCTTCAAAAATATTTATCAAGGCAAATAACCTATTGACTACTGAGTTACTTATACGTCTCCTACAGGATATTATAAAATTTTTGGATCAATGCAAATAGAGGAAATCATGAGGGCTGCATCATCGCATAATAATGTTTTTCTTTTAATTGCAAAAAAATAGCTGCCTTTGATTTGGTTGGCAGTGAACCAAAGTGACTTTTCCTATGTCAAAAGAGAACGATCAACATTAGTGCAAAAATGTGTTGTTATGAAATTGAAAAGTTAAAAAAGTTGATGTCAT
>NW_012140636.1:2847001-2848261 GCF_000956105.1 Propithecus coquereli | reverse complement strand
AGGAAGGAAGGAAGGAAGAAGGAAGGAAGGAAAATATCTCTGGAGATGTTGATTATGCTCAGAAATAGTCACTGTTATTATTTAGGAAGGCAACAGATGAGGACCACTCAAGCTATTTACAGGTAAATTTTCAAGTCTAAGTGATATACTTTTAATAATTTCTTCAACTTCATGATAAAATTAGAAATTAGTGTTACATTATGGAATCTAGAACACAAAGAAAGATAGTGAAAACAAAATGACTAGCAGAAAAAAGATAACCTTCTACAGGCTATGTGCCTGCTCCCTGCCGAATGCTGTGGGTGTTGGGGAGGGGTAAAACCAAGAGTGTGAAGTGTACCTCCAGAGGTGAAAAAAGCTTTTGACTTGATTCCTATAAAGCCTGTGAAAATGCACTTCTGTCATTTTGGTGTGTGCTGAACACGTCTCTACACGCTGAATACATCAATCAATTTCTGTGTACTATTAACAAAGTCAACGCTAAGAACTAACACTTCCAAACACCTCAAGGATATAAAATTAAACAGCAAATGTACCCTATTTCATGACATGTGAGATATTGCATTTCACTGACATGCCAGATTATTGGTTTTTCTCAGATTCAAGAGGAAAATTTTGAGTGTAATTTATATTTGAGAAGTCATACTAATGACATACGTTTACTGTAATGATGTACCCAAGTTGACTGGGATTTGAACATAAGTCTTTGTTGTTCAAAGCCCATCCTCTTAACTAACATTCTATACTATACTATATATACTCTATACTGACCAAGTAACAACGAAAAAAACAATGCCTTCCGTAGATATGAATCCTTTTTCCAGATCTTTTGTAGATGCTTTCTGTATTTTGATCCTTAACATAACAGTGAATGTCCAGAGAAAAGACCAATAGAATACAGTATTGAAAAGGTTATATAAATGCTAATAAATTACAATAATTTTATGGGAAGTAAATCTTTTCATAGAACACCAGGGGTTAAGTTGTATATACTTCACTTCGAAAAATAAAAATGAAGTGATGATTTTGCCAACTTTGATTATTATAGAAGACCTATTCCCTAATATATTTAAATGGAAGTTTTAAGAATTTTCATTAAAAAGAAATATATAATATGGATCACAATATATTATCTTCATTTGTGTGTCTTTGGTTGCCCAAATATTGTTAGAATTTGGAGAAAATAAACAAATTGACAACGTGGGTTTATGGTAGCTCCACTGACAAAAATTTAAACATTCAGAGATTGCTGAATTTCTT
>NW_012140636.1:2843880-2846951 GCF_000956105.1 Propithecus coquereli | reverse complement strand
AGGTAACAACATATGATGACAATACGAATTTTGTAGAGATAATAAATTGTAAGTTATTGAGAAATAAAATTGTCTCAACAATTCCATACATTATCTAGATTATGAAGTTATTACCTAATAATTATACATTGGTGGTTTATAAGACCATTTGTAATTAGAATTTTGTATTATTGTAATTACATATTTCTGAAGAAATCACTCTTTTGTTTTCTTAAAGAGTTTAAACCTTTCTTATGAAATTTTGCTTATGTATAAAACTGGCAAAGTCAATATTTTCTCAGAGCTAGTTCAGAAAGCAGATGCTTTTAATACTCCCAAATAGTAGAACTGGAAACAAAAACAGATGTTTCTATATTGTATAGGAAAGAATACTAAAATGGAAATCAAGGGAAGTTTTTTGCTAATTGGTGCTGTGATCTTTAGAAACTACCTTAAACTCATACATTCTATAATATAACCTCGAAAATGAAACAGTTGTGTTACATTAGGACATGAAAAAAAGTTCTTTCCAGGTCTCAAATCGTCCTAGAATTCTAATTTACTGTCATTCAGTGTTTGTGTTGAGATAGGAGAAGCAAGATCTATCTTCTTTAGTAGTGGATTTCTACTGGATTTTAGACATTGATGTGATGGAGGAGAGATGATCTACTGTTCAAAAGAGAAAAGATAATTGGAGAGAGCTCTGCTTGTTATGAGGGAGGATAAAATGCTAACTTTTATTGACTATTTGTGAGTTACCTAGAAATGTAATTACGAAGCATGTGTGGTCTTTTTAAACATGCTTTATAATTACAAAGAGTAGATGATCTGAGCATTTGGAAACAGGAGAAAATATATATATTTTTCCAGCCATGAGCTAAATTCTCAAAGACAAGAAGAGCAAGTTCACATGAAAGCTCCTGTATGGTATTATATGTGAACAGTTGGGAATTTTCTATTTTGAACTTCAGAGAATGCAAAACTATTTCAGGATCTATGGAAATACTTTAGCAAAAATCTATCCTAGGACTTTTATAATTAGAGTAGTTATTTTATTAATATCCAGATAATGCTTCAACCTTTCATAGGACAGGAAACTAGTATCACAGCACCCTTGAGCTCTCTGCGTCTGGGTGTGCAGGGATAGGGTGGCGTTGGGACAAAATGCCATCTGTTTCTCTTACAACATCCCAAGAGCAGCGCTATTTAATTTGGCACAAACAAAGTCATGAGGCTCAGGTTGCCTTGTTAAATTTATCTTTAATCACTTTGGACATACAGAGAAGAAAAAATAGTATCTCCTCATGTCCTGTGAAGAGAAAATACTTCAGAATAAGGCATTTCTTTCAATAGTTTATTAGGAAATCAAACCAAACCTAGAAGGAATGAATCTGCAGCTAACACAGTAAAAGCATATCTGGTGGTTACTTCCATCATGGTCAGTAAAACCTTCCACCATGGTAGTCAGAGAGAATAATTCTTCTCCACCACATCATAAGAGAAAGTTGCCAGTTGCAGAATTTTTCAATGTGAGCAAAACTCTATTTTTATTTTTCAAATCTAAATTGTTTTAGTCAATGAGAAATTTCCTTTAAAGCTTTAGGTCTAATATGAAAGCATTTATGTGTGTATGTATACTTACACATATATGTATGTGTGACACATTAAGTGTTTGTTATTTTTTAAGGAAAAAAGTGAGATTTTTGTCTGTTTCCTCATTATAGGTACATAAGGGCGAAACATTTGTGTGTGTAGTCACTTCCTCCCTTCATGGCAGACTCTGTCACAGGCACAGAGCAGGTGCAGCGGGGTATGTAGTTTTGCATAGCAACACCTTCTCAGGGCCAGGTGTGTGATGGTTAAGGATGTATTCTCTGGAGTCAAGGCTGTCTGAGTTAAAATTCCAACTATATCGCTTACAGTGTATATCCTGTGTGAGCTTCAGTGCTTCCATCCACAAATTGGTGATCATGAGAGTATGAGCCTCTTAGTGTCTTTGTCAGGATTAAACTAGATAACCCACAGAAAGTGATTACATTGAATCTGGCACACGGTATACTCAACACTCTTAGGATTTGTCAGCCCTTGCCAAAAGAGAACATGCTGTTAATTAAACAATCCAAAGAACTAATAATGGAGATATTATTGAGTCCTAATGGATTAAAGTCTTGCTCAGGAGAAATCAGTGATCAATATGTTTAAGTATAGCAAGGAGGAAAAGCCGTACAGCACATCTCAGTCTTATCATGCAGTGGTTAGAAATCTGCCTGCCTGTAGTTTGTGTCAGGTCATGTCATACATGTGAACTCACTGATATCACATGATGACTTCAAGAGGGCAGAGGACATTAATATAAAAATGGCGGCTTTTGCAGCTCCGTCCTACTGGTGTCTTCTCATCCTCTGCCCCACCAATTTCCCGTTGTTTTTCCTGCAGTAGAATTCCTGTTTGGTCACTTTCGATGGCTCTCCAGTGAATTCAATAAAATCCAAAGTCCAGGGCTTGGTGTTCTTGGCCCTCTACAATATGGCTCCAGTATTTGTCAGACAACGTCCACCATGTCCTGTCTCAGCTCATTGCAATCTATCTGAACAGAGCTGTTTGCAGTCCTCTGAAATACTTCTCATTTCCCCAATCCAGAGCTTTCTCTCATGCCCTTTCCACTCTGCTTACTCTCTGGTTCCTATGTCAAATCTCTCCTGAAATATTCCTTGCTCAGGCCAGCAGGGTGGTTGTCTTTTATCATATAAACTCTTGTTCAGTTTATTGTTTGCCCAGCAGCTTTCAAATTTTTAACTGGAATCACAATAAGAAATATATTTTGCATTGGCACACATTTCATGCAAACTTATACACATGCACACCCCCATACCAAAACTTCATAAAACAAAACTTACCCTATTATTTGCAATACCGCTCTAATATTCTCTTTTTTTAATTTGGCAAAAGCTCTGACTACAATCTACTAAAGAGATTTGATTACCCTTTAATTATATTACAACCTGCAGTTTGAAAAACATTGGTCCATACAACCCATACAGAATATCCTTTTTATTTATTGTGCATATTTATCGTGCATGTTCCCTACCAGA
>NW_012140636.1:2829820-2831100 GCF_000956105.1 Propithecus coquereli | reverse complement strand
AAAAATACTGCGCACACTTGGCGCTTTCTCTATATTCATTATTACTATGTGTGTCCTGATTGATTTCTATGTTTTGAATTTTCAAGCAGTAGGTGAGACACATGCCAGTGAAAGACAGTGATAAGGTAATTTTAAAATTTCCACTCAGCCTATTATTGGTACCAGGAATCCCAAGGGTGGTGACGAAGCGGAAGCAAAGACACCACGTCTGGCTAGAGGGGGCGCTTCATTTATATCGTCACGTCTGTCCTATTAGATGTTGGCATCGTGCGAGTGGGCAACGCAAAAATCTCAAATCTCGCTTTGAGGAATAAGGTTTCCTTGGTTGGTTTCTTCTTTCAAAATAAAACCACATAAGAGTCTGGAAGACTTTTAGAAAGTGGTAAGTGCTTAGCAGCTCTCCACATTACGTTGTAATGTACAGCATCTGCCTGTGACAGCCATTCCCACTGCTATCATGATGTCACCCTCCCTAGTAAGTAGTGAGAGCAGAGAAGTAAGTGGTAGACAAAACCTTCACAACTCACGTGGAAGTTCGTCCTCAGCCATCCTCCACAGGTTTTATCTTCCTCTTATTGTTTCTTAGAATCTTCTGACATACGTCTCCAAACAACTTACCCTTTAGAACTCTCCTCTGGACTAGAGTTTTAAAGCATTAGCTTAATTGTGCAGTGCCAATAGTTTTTCGCCAAAGACAGTAGGCATGCATATAAGATCCAAGATTTTATGTACGTCACATAGTAAATATGGGACCTGTGTCCTAATCACAAAAGGGCGTTCTAAAGTGTTTTAAGAAAGATGGGAATGTTTTTATAGAGAATAGCTATCAAACTGAAGAGTCATGTTGACTACTTAAGGCAGATTTTTTTTTCCCCTTGTCGATCCTTATGTCCTGTTGAGTGCCCCCTTATTTGAAACACTCACTAAATAACTACAGTATGCCAGGAATTATTCTTGATACTACTCATTACAAAGATGATTAAGAGTTGGATATTTCCCTCAAGAGTCTGGGATGGGGCCTGAGAACTCAAAGAATGTTTCATGAATGAACAAATTAATTACAGGAGTTTGCAAGTTTCTTTATGATCTTTTTTTTGTTGTTGTTTGAAAGTTTCAATGCCATAACTAAATCAACAAAATGAAATGTAATTCTGGAAAAAAAAAGAAAAAGGAGGCATGATACTCCTAGGTCCTAATGACCAAGTCATTTTTCCCACAAGGAAAAATAAAATGATTTTAAATCATTAGAGTTTAGAGTTTTTGCAATAATTTTTTTTTTT
>NW_012140636.1:2828017-2829770 GCF_000956105.1 Propithecus coquereli | reverse complement strand
AATAAAAATTTTTAAATTACAGAATAATACCAAAAAAAAAAAAAAATGTTTGTCTATTGGGAAGAAGTTCATTATTCCCTCTTCCTCATGGCCAACATGTTTCTCTTAGCCACAAAGAAAGTATTTACTGAAAAAATATGACATGGAGAAGCTTCTTTATCTTCATTTTAAGGCTTCCCAATCGCATTTTCTCTGTTTATAGGTCAAAAACAGTTGGTTTAATAGCGCTTATGTCCAGCTAAATCACATAAATTTTCTTTCTCTTGCCAATGGCAGAAATTCTATCGTCAGAAAAGTGGAAAATGTGCAACTGAGATGAGAATTCTTCTTGCAGCAAAATAGCCACCGAAGTGGCAGAAGTAATTGCTGAAGCTTTGCCAGGAGCAGGGCTCATGCTCAGAGGTTTACCCAATTAGGGAGATGGGACTTGATCTTTTCCTAGATATACATCAAATGCACTGCACGTTTTGTGCAAAGGCCAAACGGCCAGAGTTAAAAATCCACATTTGGCCATCATCAAATATAAAATGGGTTTCTAGTATACAAAAGTGAACCTAAAATTTTATTTTAAAAATGTGATTATTATTCAGCTTGATTTTAAAAGCATTTAATAGTCAGTTTTTTAATGAGTTGAATTATAATGCAGGAATAAAAATTTCTCAGTTCCGATACTAAACATTTCTAGTACTAAATAGACATTTAGTTTCACCTGAGATCAACAGAGGAACCAGATGTTTTTGGCCATCCGTCTCGCCTGGAGTTCTAGATATGGTGATATTTAGGTTGCACATCCTCTATGTAGAAATTGACTGGCTAAAACTATAACATATAGATTTTTAAAAAGCATTCTTGGAAATTTTCTTGTGTGATTAGTCAGAAAAGAAAATGGGTTCAAGTACCTCATTTTTCTCCATAGCCTTCCTCCTTTTATCCATTGTCTTTCTCTTTCTTGTTAAGTTTGAATTGGAAATGAAATACTTCGACACCTTTGTATATAATTTTTTGGTTTCTTCTTTTTGTAGAATTTTGAAGTAGTAAAGTTGACATTTTGCTTTCAGTTTATCCTAATAAAATATGAAATGTTTACAAATTAGACATTTTTGTGGAACACTTGTGGCCTAAATAAAATTTAACACAGTTCTAAAAGGTTATTTTGGAAAACTGTATGAATGCTAGTTTACTAAACAACTTTACAGAGAGTAGAATTATAATATTCTAATGATTTAATCTTTTATAAATATTTGTTGGCTCAGAATGATATAATATCCTTAAAGATAAATAGCTATAGCATTCTCTTAATATTTTAACTTCAGTCTATTTCTATAATTACTTAAAAGTACATAATCATTGCTTTTGTACATAAAATTAACAGAAATCAGTTATCATTAGTTACTGAAACTTTTTACTCTTGCAATAATAAATATGCATTTATGCTTCAGAATTTTAACATATCTAGCACATAAGGAAAATTTCACTATAAGTTTTAGATAGAAAGCTTATTCATATTTGAAAGTGAATATTCATATATTAACAATCTAAAACAGTGTCCTTGTTCCCAACATAAAATTGCTAAGTGTGAGGTGATGGATATGTTAGTTAGCTTTATTGTGGTGATAATTTCACAAAGTATGTATGTATGTACATACACACTTGTACACTTTAATACATTGACTGCCATGTGAGTTGTATTTAACTCAGGCTAGTTTTGAGCATGGGGCAGAGTGAAGCAAAACCCTGCCATTGGTTTATGGAA
>NW_012140636.1:2826950-2827967 GCF_000956105.1 Propithecus coquereli | reverse complement strand
CAGTAACATCACCAAATACTGTTACCACATCAACATCTCCTAAAGGTAGGATTAAGTCTTAGTAGAATATTGTTTAATTTTAACAAACAAAATTAGTAGTGTTTATATAATTTAGTAACAGGAAAATAATTTGGGATCTTATATGTGATTGTTGTAAAGGTCAATACTATTTAACTATTTTGAAATTTATGTGTTATTTCGGGTTGCATGCGAAACCCTGAGATCTCAGCGGGCTTCTTTAATGTTATTCTTTTGGATCATTTCCTGTTTGAGAATGATGCTATTGTCACTGTTCCATAAACAAAGTTTATTTTGAGAGAATAAAAAAATTACCATGTTCTAAGTCATAAAGATGTCTTTCTAAATATTCTAGTTCTCCAGTTAAGCAGTACAGCCGACAAGGTGAAACAATATTAATAACGGACTGATTTTGTTGGTTGAATTGTGCTGACAATAGATTTAATTCATAGGTTTCAGTAGCAACGTCATCATTATTGTTACTGGATTGAGTGACGACAACCGTGTCATGTTTTTTGGCTAGATATTAAAGAGGATTACTATCCATAAAAATTTTAAAAGCCATTAGAATCTTTGTATGAAAAATCTGAGAGGTTTTCAGTGCAATCCATACTGCATTGTCCATTCTGCAACATACATAAAATGAGGCATATTATTCAGGTACAGTAATCAATGGAGGAGAAAAACAGAATTGTTGGTTGATCACCTATGAGCAGAAACTCTGGTTAGAATGCCAAGGTTATAGAAAGATCAGAAAATCATACACCCTGATGAATGCGTGACTGAACTTCCTACTGTCTTTCTCGCCTCTCTATTATTCCCTTAATATTCATTGTAAGACCAAACTCGAACACATGCAGAGGACCAGCGGGCTAGTTTAATGGGCTTGAATGGGGCAATGATTCTCAGAGATAAAGGGTATCTGATTGTTTTCCATTATTTCTGCGATGTTTGATTCTAAGATGAAACCAAACCATTTCTGGCAACTTTACTACCAGT
>NW_012140636.1:2814398-2816010 GCF_000956105.1 Propithecus coquereli | reverse complement strand
AATGCCATAACTAAATCAACAAAATGAAATGTAATTCTGGAAAAAAAAAGAAAAAGGAGGCATGATACTCCTAGGTCCTAATGACCAAGTCATTTTTCCCACAAGGAAAAATAAAATGATTTTAAATCATTAGAGTTTAGAGTTTTTGCAATAATTTTTTTTTTTGCATGTTTAAAGATACCAGGCATCAATCTGCAATCTGCAGTGTAAATTTGCTTTGGGGGCCCATTGTACAAAAACGTGTGTTGTTTTTTTCTTTGCTTGTTTAAAATCAGGCCACTCAAGCATTCAATACTTACATGCTTCTTTGGAGAAAAGAAGCTGGAAAATGGAAAACTTAAAGAAAAACAAAGGCTTACCCAGTAGCTCTGGAGAGGGATTCCAGCCCATCTCCAGATTTGACTTACTTTTATTTGTTCCTTGGCAGCTGAGATGAGATTGTAATTAATACTAACATCATCTATCTTATCAAACTAGGAGCAACCATCCGTGAATTATTAAATGCGTCTCCGGTGTCAACGGTTTCTTCATTTGCAACAGCTAAAAGTGAAGGTGAGTAGTGATTCATTTTGCCACCATCTTTTAAATATGTATAATTCACACCCTAGACTTGTCACCCTTTTAAAGTATGCAATTCAGTGGTTTGTAGGATATTCACAAGATTGTGCAACTATCACCCTTATCTAATTCCAGAATATTTTCATCTCCCCAAAAGGAAACCCTGAATCTATTACCAATCGCTCTCCATTCCCCCTTTCCCCAGCCTCTGGTAACCACTGACCTACTTTCTGTCTTCGTATATTGCCTATTCCGGACATTTCATATAAATGGGATCATATAATACGTGAGCTTTTGTATCTGGCTTCTTTCACTTAGCATAATAGTCTCAAGTTCATCCTTGCTGTGGCCTGTATCTGTAGTTCGTTCATTTTCATGACTGAACAGTATTTCACTGTCTGAATATACTATATTTTGTTAATGTGTTTATTAATTGATGAACATTTATGTTCTTTCTACTTTTTGATAGTTATAAATAATGCTGCTGTGAACATTTGTGTACAAGTTTTTGTATGTCCACGTTTGTCATTTCTCTTAAATATATAACTTGAAGTGAAATTGCTAAATCACATCACTGCTGTGTTTGACATTTTGAGGAACTGATTTCCAAAGCAGCCATGCTACATTATGATACATTCCCACCAGCCATGTATGAGAGTTTCAATATGTCCATATTGTAGCCAATACTTCTTGTTGTTTGTCTTTTTCATTATGTTCATGCCAGTGGGTGTGAAGTGGCATCTCATTGGAGTTTTGATTTACCTTTCCCTAATGACTAATGATGTTGAATATTTTTCATGTGCTTGTTAGCCATTTGACTATCTTTTTTAGAGAAATTTCTATTCAAATCCTTTGCCCACTTTTTAAAAACTGAGCTATTTGTCTTTTTATTGTTGAATTGTAAGAGTTTTCTATATATCGGAAACTAGACCTTTATAAGATAGACGATTTGCAAATATTTTCTCCCATTCTACAAGTTTTCTTTTTATTTCCCTGATGGTATCTTTTGATGCACGAAAATCTCTAATTCTGATGAAGTACCTACCATTTATCT
>NW_012140636.1:2808747-2810303 GCF_000956105.1 Propithecus coquereli | reverse complement strand
CAAACTATCAGTTTCTCCAGCATGAACCCCTCAACTGGACTAAGAATTTGCATTACAGAGTAGATGCTTGTTGCCATAGAATGGAAGCTGACTGGCACTTCTGGAAGGTACCAGCAATTCTTGCTCTATCCTGCTCTGTGATAGGAATCTACTAAACTGCATTCCCCCCATCTGCATCTAACACCATGTCTAGCTAACACCAAGCATGGACCAAATGGCATGGCTGCCTATCCTTTGCTAGCCCAATGTTCCCCATAATGGACTTTGAAAAGACTGAAGAGCTTTTCATTTTGCTTTTAGAATATTTATGCAAATATAGATTATTTCAAGTCATCTTATATCAATTTTATTTTTGAAAAGCTCAGTTTATGTTTTCTTTGCTGTTAATTTTTATTTTTCTTTCTTCAAAAAAATGAACTAAGCCTAATTCAAAGTACATTCTGTTTACTTCCTGTTATACCCTTCTCCCTTGGCTATTCCACCTGCCTGAAAATTCTCTCCCAGGCAGCATGAGAACCGTGGTGCCATCTTTAACTAATACCAGTTCCCTGCCATCCTTTTCCCAGAGTAACTGAGTGATTAACTTTTGCATCAGAAAGGCTTGGATTCAGGTCATGGCTCTCTCCTATTACAATTTTTATGATTGAGGGGAAATTATTTCTCTGAGTCCACGTAAAATTGTGGTCATAAAGATTACTTAATTCATAAGATCGTTGTAATGATAAAATGAGATTGCCTATAGCAGGTACATAGGAAAGTCTAACGTCCCTCCACTTTCTTCACAGTAATTAACTGTATCACCAAAAGGCAGATATTAAAATGCTAGATTTCTAAATCTTGGTCAGAAGACTTTCAGCGATTAATCTTCAAGTTGTAATTGGATGTAAATATGAATATTAATAAGACTGTCTGTTGATTTGTTGTACCCTGATGGCTGCTTGTCCTCCTTACAGGATTAGGGACCCCATCCAATGGTGCCTGGAAGAATGAGTCCACCACCACAAATGCAACAGTGACAAATGTTTCACTTCCAAATGCTGTCTCAACATTACAAAGTTTCCAACACAAGAGTAAGTATGAGGATTTGTGCTGACGTGTTAAACTGGTGTGTTGGCTAGGACTAACCTCAGAAGGTTTTCAGCTCACAATTGCCTATTGGCAAATCATGCCCCACTTATTTTCTCTCCTCGTCTGTACCAAATAGGACAACCCTTTGCAGCCTAGTTTTTTACAGTTATACTCTGTCCCACTACAGCCACAAATGGGTGCGTGCCAAGGAAGAGTAATTCAAGGCTGGGCAGTAATCTATGTTATTACCTGGCACAAAAAGGGCAGCTCAGCCAACAGATTAGACATCTTTGATGAAATGGGAAAACTCTTAGAAATTCATTGCAAATTTGACTCATGAAAATATAGAAGTCTGAAAAGATCTATAACAATTAGAAAAATTGAAATAAAAATTTGAATATTCTATGAACAAAATTCCAAGGCAAGATGGCTTCAATTGTGAATTCTACAAAATATTTTCAAAAGAAACAATACCAATTCTTCCCAAA
>NW_012140636.1:2807701-2808697 GCF_000956105.1 Propithecus coquereli | reverse complement strand
AATCAATATTATTATTTTAATCTCATTTATTACACTTGGCTATTATATAGTGAGCTCCTCAGATATAAACAAGGCTTGTAAAGCATATTTCTCTGGTTGTTCTTACACAATATGGTCACCGAATTCTGTAGGTTTTTTCTTCTCTAGGATAGTATAGTTTTATTAACTATAGTCTCATGGTGTACATCAGATCTCTAGTCTTGTTCATGCTACATATCTACTACTTTCTAATCTCCACCTCCATCTCCTCATTTCCTCCATACCCTTGATAAGCACAGTTTTATTCTCTATCTCTGTGTATTCAACATTTTTCTTAAAGATTTCGCATATAAGTGAGATCATGCGATATATTTCTTTCTGAGTTTGGCTTATTTCACTTAGCATAATGTCCTTCAAATTCACCTATGTTGTGACAAATGACAAGATCATCTTCTTTTATAAGACTGAATGATAGTCTCATATACACATACACATATGTATATATGAATACACACACACACACACAGACATACATCTATCTCACTGTTTTGCAATCCATTCATCCTCAAATGGACACTTAGTTTGTTTTTGTATCTTGGCTATTGCGAATAATGCTGCAATGAACATGGGCGTGAAATGAACATGAGAATGATATTTCATTCCCTTTGCATATACGCCCATAAGTGGGATCGTTGGGTTATACAGTAGTTCTATTTTTAATTTCTTTAGTTTCTTTAGGAACCTTGGTAATGTTTTCCATAATGGTTGCACAAATCTTCATTCCCACCAACAGTATACAAGAGTTCCCTTTTCTTCACCCTTGTCAACGTTTGTTATTCCTTGACTTTTTAATAATGGCTATCCTAACGGGTGTGAGGTGGGATCTCAATAGCGGTTTTGATTTGCATTTCCCTGATGATTACTGATGTTGAGCATCTTGTCATACACCTATCGGCAATTTTTATGTCTTCTTTGGAGAAATGTTTATTCAGGTCTTTTATGCTTTTTATAAATCAG
>NW_012140636.1:2792687-2794296 GCF_000956105.1 Propithecus coquereli | reverse complement strand
CCAGCTTCCTCCCAACAAGCACTTTCTACATTCTAACCTCTATGATATAATCTGTTCATATAGTCAAATATGCTGATGAGAAAAGCTAGGAATCTACCAGATAGCCTTATCAGATATCACTTATTATAAATAATGAATGTGCTGTTAGCATACCCATCATCCTTAATAACAAGCAGTTATAAATGACTCATAGTCTCTAAGTCTCTTTTGGGGAGACTTCTAAAGTAGAGAGAGATGGCAAGTAGGAATTATGGCTGTCCAAGACCTACTCTTGACTAGAAACATTGGGAACACCATTTTTCTCTTTTTTATTGTAATACTCTTAAGCACAACATAAAGATGTTTGTCCAGAGGAAGTCCAATTTCACACCATAATAGTAAGCTAATAACTCTTTTTCATGGGACAGTCACCCCATAGAGGAATTTTAAGAGCAGGACCATCTCTTCTTCATATGGAGAATATTTTCTTGCAGTAGTGTTTTGGCTTCTGATAAGTAGAACCTATTTCACAGTTAATATATATCTGAAAGGTACATTAAGCAAACCAAAACTTATCTACCTCATATGATGGCCCCTACTATAAACAAGAATAAAAACATATATGTACCTGCAAAGTGTATAGCAGCTTTTGGAAGACTAAACTCAAATAATTTGTACTTTGCGCTAAATACCCATTCGGTGACTGATGAGGAGGAAAATGTCATTCAGGGACTGTGATTTATTAAAATTAGTGCTTACATAGAAGTATGTGGTCAGCCCCATGAGTCACTTAAGACTCTTAATTTCACTTTAATTCATGAAGTAAAATGCCCTTTACATCTCAGTTCTAGGGATTGTTGTATTTATTTAGCTTCTAAACACAGTTTGAAATGGCTTTCTTCAAAGTAGTTAAGAAATACATCAAAGCCACTTCTTAAAAAATGAAATACCCTGGAAAGCAAGATAATGAAATAAGGGTATTGACTGCTGCCCTTTGTATTTGCCATTTGATTAACCAGCTCTATACTAAGTCTTTTAGATATTGGTTTTAAAGCACATTCCTTGGGCAGCCATTATACCCTAGATATCGCTCTGTCTTCAAGAAGCTCACTGCCCTGCATGGATTCCACCTGATGTAATGAGTTTGCACCCATTTCCATCTACCAAGTGATGAAACTGGGACTTCTCCCTGATTCCTGTTTACTACAGCATCACTCCCTCTCCACCCCTGACATAAATACACATTCAGAATAAACAAGTCAGGACAAGAGATAGATAGAAAACAAAACCAGCTACTGCTAGGACAAAGTTGAACAGCTGAAGATTCATCTCCCTCTTAAACATACAGACAGTGGTTCCTTGGATAAAGGCAGACAAAGGCATTATGGACATTTCATTTCAAGACTAGAACAAGTACAGGTTTGATTTAGAGGGGAAGTGTTAGTGAGGTTTATTGCCTTACTCCCCAGAAAGGTGAAATGCAGATCAGAAAAGAAGGGCGTTCTCAAAACATTTCTAATTTTTTCCCATTCTTTTAGAATTATGTGTATTTCTACTGTTTTACAGGATATAAATTCCTAAAATCCTAGAATTTTTAAGATAGAAATCCTCATTAATTTAGTGCTCTGAT
>NW_012140636.1:2789048-2790607 GCF_000956105.1 Propithecus coquereli | reverse complement strand
AAGGTCTCTAAAAATAAAATAAATAAAATAAACCTCCCAACAAAGAAAATCTAAGGACCAGATGACTTCATTGGAATGTTCTACCAAAAACTTAAAGAAGTACTAATACCAATCCTTCTCAAACTCTTACAAAAAATTGAAAAGGAAGGAACACTTCCAAACTCATTTTATGAAGTTAACATTACGCAGATGTCAAAATCAGACATAGAAACTACAAGAAAGAACACTAAAAAATCCTCAGCAAAATACTATTATAGGAAATCAAATTCAACAACACATTAAGGGGATTATACATCATGATCCAAGTGGGATTTATTTGTGGAATGCAAGGACGGTTTAACACATGAAAATCAATCAATATAATATACCATGTTAACAGAATGAAGGCTAACAGCCACATGATCATCTCAATTGGTGGCAGAAAAAGCATTTGACAAAATTCAATACTGTTTAATGATAAAAGCTCTCAAAACACCAGAAATAGAAGAAAAAGTACCTCAACATAATAAAGGCCATCTATGAAAAGCCTACAGCTAAAATTATACTCAATAGTGTAAAACTGAAAGCTTTCCGTCTAAGATCAGGGAAAAAGCAAGGGTGCCCATTCTTACCACTTCTATTCAACATGGTACTGAAAGTTCTACTCAGAGTAATCAGGCAAGAAGAAGAAATAAAAGACAGACAAACAGGAAAAGAAGTAGTGAAATGATCTCTCTTTTCAGATGATATGCTCTTATTTGTAGAAAACCCTATAAAGATTCTGCACACACAAACATCCAAAGCCTTGCTCAAGTATTCATAAATGAATTCAGCAAAGTTACAGGGTACAAAATAAACAAGAAAAAAATCAGCGTTGTCTCTATACACTAACAATAAGCAATCCTTAAAAGAAATTAAGAAAACAAGGCTGTTTATGATAGCATCAAAAGAATGAAATACTTAGAAATAATTTAAATAAGAAGATGAAAGATTTATACATTAAAACCTACAAAATATTGCTGAAAAAATTAAAGAATAAACAAATAAATGGAGAGACACCTCATGTTCACAAATTAGAAGACTTAGTATGTTGTTAAATGTTCATACTACTTAAAGCAATCTACAGATTCAATGTCACCCTTACCAAAATCCCAATGGCATTTTTTTTTGCAAAAATAGAAAAAAAAATCCTAATGTTTATATGGAATCTCAAAGGATTCCAGATAGCCAAAATAATCTTGAGAATGGAAAATATACTTCCTGATTTAAAAATCTATTACAAAGCAACAATAATCAAAACAATATGGTACCTTTTCTGTAATATATTCTTTTAAAAAACCCAGTATCATACTGACATATAGATAGATATATGGGCCAACAGACTAGAATAGAGAACCCAGAAATAAACCCCAATTTCTAATCAACAATAATCAAAACAATATGGTACCTTTTCTGTAATATATTCTTTTAAAAAAACCAGTATCATACTGACATATAGATAGATATATGGGCCAACAGACTAGAATAGAGAACCCAGAAATAAACCCCAATTTCTAATCCAATAAACTTCCACAAAGTTG
>NW_012140636.1:2782108-2785532 GCF_000956105.1 Propithecus coquereli | reverse complement strand
AAAACCAGAAATAAAGGGAAAATCTTGAAAGAAGCTGTTGAAAAAGAAATGACTCACTAAGTCAAGAAGAACAAAGACAGAAATGGCAGGAGAATCTCATGAGGAACAATGCGTGTCAGGAAACAACACCGTCAGTGTGGGAAGGGGAAAACTGTCACCCTTGAGTTCCATAAATATTTTTCAGACATGTAGAAGCTAAGAAAATTTTTTACCAGTAGAGACATTCAGGAAGAGAAAAACATGACGCCAGATGGAAATTGAATCTAAATAAAGGTACGACGAGCACTAGAAATAGTAAATACGTGAGTAAATGTAGAACACTTTTATCTCGTTTTTAGTCTCTTCAGAAGATAATTGTTTAAAAAATTAACAAAAGTGTACTGAGTGTTTAAAATATATGTAGAAGTGAAATCCGTGACAGCAATAGCAGAAATGCCAGGATGGGAGGAAAGTTCTAAGTATACCGTCGTGAAATCCATAATGGAGATGAAACAGTATCTAAAAAAATACTCAATTAATCCAAAAGAAGGCAATAAAAAAAGAAACGGAAAACCATGTGGATAGTTTAGGCACATACTTTGCTTGGGTATTGTTTCTTGTTTGAGATATAATAAACTAAATTTTTGATTTGAAATCAGACATTTCGTATTTAATGAACTACTAGTTCTCCAGGGCTGCTGTGATGAAGTAGCACCAACGGAGTGGCTTAAACAGCAGAAATTGATTTTCTCGCAGTTCTGGTGTCCAGTAGGCTGAAACCAAGGTGTGGGCAGGGTTGATTCTGGAGGCTCTAGTGTCTGCTGGTAATTCTTGGCATTTCTTCACTTGTAGATGCAGCACGTTAATCTCCGCCCCCATCTTCATGCTACGTTTTTCTCTCTGTGTCTTCATATTTTCATATGGCCTTCTCCTCTGTGTCTCTTATTCCATCTGTGTCTTCTCCTCTTCTTTTTTGTTTTCTGAGACAGTCTCACTCTTGCCCCCAGCCCCCCAAGAATGCAGTGGCATCAGCCTAGCTCACTACAACCTCAAAGTCCTGGGCTCAAGCGATCCTCCTGCCTCAGCCTTTCAGAGTGCTGGGATCACAGGCATAAACCACCACTCCCGGATTTCTCCTCTTCTTATAGGACACTCACCACTGGATTTAGAGCCTACTGTAATCTAGAAAGATCTCATCTCAAGATCCTTGGCTTAATTACATGTGCAAAGACTCTTTTACCAAATAAAATCCCAGGTTCCAGGTCCACATATCTTTTGGGGCTGGGAGGGGATGTCAGCATTTAACTCACCATAGACCAGGTCCCTGTATTAGCCGTTGGTACACCTGGATTTCATCATCCGTGCATTTATCATCGTCTATATGCAGGGCTACCTTGCTGGGCGCTGAGGGGTGATTCAAAGGAAACATTGGCGCCCCTGCTCTCCAACAGCTAAACTGCGGAGAGACGGGGTGTAAGACTCCCTTGTGAAACTACAAGTCTCCTCTTCCTGATTCCTGTTTTTTTGCTAACGGTTTGAAATCACAGTATCCTCTTCGACTCTTCTTGTCTCATTTCCTACGCATATCCTGTTGGTTTCTGCAGAAGGAAGAGAAAGGAAAAAGCAAGAGATAGAGGGGAGAAAGCAAAGCAGATGCGTTTCTTGCTGGCAATCTAGTCGTTCTGGTACCCATAACCACACTGGAAGGTGGCCATCCTGCCCGCTGGAGGAGATTAGCAGGGAAGGAGGGACCATTGCTCTTCCGCCCTGTGGTGAATTCTGACTTGGCTGAGGAAAGAATGTGGAAGGAGATTACAGATAGTTGGTAAATTAAGGTGGGCATAACTCCAATGCAGAACTCTACCAAGCGAGTACTGGGGTAGAAACGCCTCTAAGAGACTCACCAAGCCAGAGCCGCTGCTCCCATAGCAGAATATACAACAGTCGGACTTGAAGTCTGAAGAGAGAATCTGGCTTTTGTTAAGTAGAAATAAATAACATTTACAAGCAACCAGGAGGTTATTAAGTAGGAGTTAATGTTTATATATGAAAAATAGATGATCAAATATATTTCCTTTTTGCATAATTTATCCTAGTTTAATATGGAGTTTATTTTTATAGAAAAAGCATAGAACATTTTACAGTAACCAAGTAGACATTTTACATATGCTGCTGGCTGAACACGAGGATGGCTTATACTCGAGCTTTTGTTCTCCAAGGCACCACACCCTTCAGAAAATAAAAACTGGTCACTCCAGTCTTGCTGAGAGGAAATTAGCTTATTGGTTATGAATAGCGATTCTGAAGGCAGATTGCTTAGGGTCAAAAAAATAGCACAACCATTTATTTCTTCTCTGTTTTTTGATCAGCAGCTTAACTTCCTGTGCCTCAGTTTCTTCATCTGCAAAATAATTGTAATAAGATGACACCCCCACCGGATCCTTGTGGAGATGAAAAGGAATAAAACATATAAAGCTTAAAACAGTGTCCGGCAAATAAACAATACATTGTAGCTCTTATTTTAGTAATAGTAATTCTTACAAAAGCCAGACAAAGTTGGTATTTATGATAATAGTTTGACAAAGAAGGAAACAGGCTCAGAGAGACCAAATGACTTGCTAAGGTTAAATTAAAAAGATGATATTTAAGCACTGCTTTTCCTGCCCCAAACCCCATAAAGACTTCACTATTCCATACTGTTCTTGTGACAATTTTACATAAAGCCTCTGAAGGAATCAGAAAACTAACTTTCAGTTGGGTACATCAGTTGTTCCATAAATATAAGACAAGATATCGGCTCTGTGAATATAAATCACCCTGTGATTCTAACCGGGGAGGTCCTCTTGCTATTGCTCACAACTCCAGATTTAGTCTTGATTGTGTGTTTTTTTATCCCGCCTCTTCATTGGTATAATCCTTATGCCTTCTTCCCCCACTTCCTTCTTCCAATTGCTGATTTAAATTCTACACACCCGTCAAGGACCTCTATAGGATTTTTCCTCACTATTTCTGACAATTTCATGAGTGTTGCCAGAGATGTATGCTATCTGTACTATCATTTATTTAGTATTTTTTCTTTAAATTGATTCACTTTATATTCTGAAATTTGTTTGAAAAGGAAACCACCATAAATGAAAAACCAATTTTGCTTGGAATAAATAAACAACAGTAGCTATAAAAGTTGCTGTACTGTAAACAAAACAAAATTCTAGCTAGATTTGTTGCTTGCCAAAGGCTCTGAGTTTAAGATATGGTCATTCTCGTTTAAAAAATAAATAACGTTCCAGCTCTATCCAGGAGTATACAAGAGGTGCTATATCACCATTGTTTCTTAAAGCTGAATATCCATGGTATACTCCTGGATAGAGCTGGAACGCATTCTACTAAGTGAGGTATCCCAAGAATGGAAAGACAAGCACCACATGTACTCACCATCAAACTGGTA
>NW_012140636.1:2755275-2780571 GCF_000956105.1 Propithecus coquereli | reverse complement strand
GTTATGTTTTTTTAAGGTTCATCTATGTCTTCATGCATAGTTACATTTCTTTTATACATTATATTCCTCTAAAATTATTATACATTTTTGAAGGCTGGAAAATATTCACCTAAAGGATAGTCCTAAGAGTTTATATGATACAAGCTTAAAATTTTTCACTCAGTCAAGTCTGTCAACAAGAAAGTTTACAACCTAATAGTAAGAAGAACAAAGGGCTTGATTTCCCTTGCACCCTAACCCTCCAGCAGCTAATAAATATTTTAACTGCATCTTCTGAATGCAGCATTATGCCTTGTTCAAAGATATTTTAATTAGTTATCAAAAGTAGGGATTACTGACATGAGCTTTCCATTTGGAGCAATTTAGTAGAAGGAAAAGCCATCCATTTTAGTGAAAGAATGGAATATAGAACCAACACAATTTAATCATCATCCTGGTTCCCCCTTAAGAAAGCAATTTTATTTCTCTCAGCTCATATTTGTAGATTTGCAAAATGAGAATAATAATATCTCCCTATAGACATCCGCCAATACTATGTGAAACTGACCATAAGAATTGCTTTAAAAACAGTAGCTATCATTATCCAACTAACACATTTCTTAAAGAGTATCCATTTTTTCATAAAAATTGAATTCAGGTAGGTAGAATTAGTCTTACTTGTTACTGTTATTATTTTCTATTCTCATGCGTTCATTCTACATATTTCCACTGGAACCTACTCTGCCAATCCTGTTGGAAGCCACTGGAATCACAGCTCTGAGCAGGACAGGCAGTCTGCTCTCGCAGAGCTACGTTCTAGCAGAAAACAAACAACTGCTTAAACATGAAAGGAAATGTCCCTGCAGTGACAAAATCGAGCAAATGAAGCAGGGCAATGGCCTGGTGTGAAGGGGCACGGGGACAACTGAGCCAAGGTGTGTAGGGGAGACTTCTCTGAGCAGCAGCATCTGAGGGGATCGTGAAAGGAAGAAGGAAGACAGTGGAGGCCTGAAAGCAACGTGCTGAGGCACAGAGAAGAGCAGGAAGAGCCCTGTGCCTTGGTCTACCACAGCAAAGCCGCAGGTGGCCAGGGTGACCCTGGGGGCTGAATGGCTGCAGACGACTTGAAGAGGTAGAGAGAGCCCTTGGAGTGGTCCATTCTAGGCAGCTGCTGCAGGTGCTCGGGGGAGAAATATGGGTGCTGTGTGGATGGTAGCGGAGCAGGCGGTAAGATGTGTTTGAATTTGGAATATATTTTGAAACTAGAGCTAATAGGGGTGAGAAAAAGAGGAGACTCAAGAAAGGCAATTAGCTTTTTGCCTTGTGCAACTAGAAGACAATGATGTCATGCATTGATCCAAGGTTAGTGAAGAGGCAGATTTAAGGATACCAGCCAAGAGTTCTGTTTTGGGCATGTTAAATTTAAGATGCTGATATAGACATTTAAGTGAATACTCAAAGGAAACAAATGGATTTTTTTGAATGTCATTATTGGGCTTCTGTTTGTTTCAAAATTATTTGCTGTATTTTTCATATGACAAATCCTGTTCATGCTGCATATACTCAAATGATCTTTGATTATAATTCTCTCGAGTTACTTTCCTTGCAGAAAACTCTTCTGGATTATATTTACCATAAGGGAATTCCCTAAGTTTCAAAAGCATCTGCTAGAACCTTTGTGCATCTTCCGCAGTTCATGAGATGCGTCATGTCTTAGTAGGATTATAACACGTGACAGCCTCATTTATGAAGCACCTAATGAAGGATTGATTGTTCTCTGTGTTACCTTGGGATATTCAAGATGTGAGGTTGTACCAGATGCTCTAAAGCAGAACTCAGCCAACTAAGGACCACAGGCCAAATCTAGCCGCCTGACTGGTTTTCAAAATAAAGCTTTATTGAAACACAGCCATACTCATTCTTTAGGTATTACGTATGGCTGCATTAACACTAAAAGGCAAAGCTGAGTAGTTGCAACAGAGACTTATAGCCCACAAAGCCTAAAATATTTAGCCCTTTAAGAAAAAGTTGACTGACCCCCACTCCAAAGGTTCTTCCAATCTTGAAGCTTCATGATTTTATGATTTGAGAAAAAGTGAATCAGAAATGAGCTAAGATCCATATCCATTTCCCACCTGAAACAATCATGAGAGTAGATCTGATATTCAACATTTAATTTTTGTAATTTTTTTCTTTTCTTTCCCCTAAAGCTGAGAATCAGAGTTCAATCAAAACAACAAAAATAACAGGTAAGTTAATTTTTTTTTCTTCTATCTTCATGGGTACAATACTAAGAATCAAACAAAGTAGACCAATCAGTTTGAGGGCAGGATGAAATAGTGCAAGAGAAAATATTACATGGCAACTAAAATGTTTAGGAGACCTTGGGTTTAAAAAAAAAACACAAGCCAGGAGAACATGCAAGGATAAGTCTGAATGCCCTGTGACCACGGTGAGTGGAGCCAGCTCCAGGGAATGTATAAAAGCTGTGAAATCGTCCTCTGCCCAGAACTCACTGTTCTGGGTTTGCTTTTGTTGCCGGTGCGCCCTCTCCCGGAAGTACAGAGTGTCTTCTCTGTAGTTCCTAACAAAGTCTGGTCCTGGCATCCAAAGAGATGATGTTATAAAGCATAGTCAACGATCTCAAATGTTGTCATTCTAAGAAGTGCTCATGTTTTACCACGGCTCAGTTTTAAACTGAATGAATTTTGGATGATGGAGCAACAGGAATTGAAGAAGACCGTTGGGCAGGGGAAAATGGTAATGTTGTCTCCCTGTTGTCTTGAAGTCATAATTATGTGGGGGATTTTTATCTTCCTATATCTTACCTGGTACATATACAAATGACAAATCTCATAGGTTTTCAGTCCTGATCACTTTTTATATATATCAAATGTGAAATAAGCCTAGAGGATCATGTAACTTTAAAAAAATTGAAAAAAAAATAAAAATTATGAGTGTCTCTAATACCGTTTTCACAGCAAATGTCCTAAATAATCAGCTTAGTCTACCTTCTGCCTTCTGTGTTTAAGGGTGTTGAAACAAATTATTGTGTCTTTAACTTTTAATTATCTTCTGCATAATATATCTCATTGATAAAGAAGTTATTTTTATATTAATTCCCTTTATTACACCTCATCACCATATTTTTTTATTATTTCTACCTTCAAAGTCTAGAAATGGGCATGCACTAGGAAAAACAAAGCAAAGCAAAACATAAAAAACGGTGCATCCAGACAGAGGAGGAGAGGAGGAGACCTTCCTTCTGGGAGGAGACCTTCCTCTCTGCTTTGCCAATTGACTAGCGCGGGGAAGTCAAAGGTGGAGGAGAATCGGGAAGCTTCCAGATTGTCAGTTCCTTTTAAGGAGGGACTGAAGTAGCTTTCATTTTGTTTAAAGGAATTGTGCTTACAAAATGCCAGCTAGAACTATAATTGATTTTAATGTAATAAAAAGCTCATTTAAGGCTATTTTAATTTTTTGAATTATATAAACTGGCTTTCCTAAAACAGATTATAGACAATTTATTTGAATAATGGACTAGAAAGATGAGACTGGTCCTATAACCTGCAAGAAAAGTCGATTTCATTGCTTTACATTCAAACTTCAGATGTATACGGTGGCTAAAGGCTAAACCCAGATTCCACATCCCCCAAAAGATGAATTAACAAATTTATTAACAGGGTATTTTTTATAATTCTTTTGACAACTCTAATAATTTGATTTTTCAGATTAAAGACTTTTTTAGTCATATATATTGTCATCAAAGATGTTAAAATACCAAATTTGTGAAATATTTATTTATAGGATCAAGGATAGGCATATTATTAAAAATAATTAGTATTTCTGTTTTAGGTACAACTTGACATAGAATTATAGCCCACAGAATTACTAGTACTGTTTCCTTTCTATAAATATGAGCAAATATGTATTTAATCTTTGAATATATCATACATAGCTCTTACATTTGATATTTTCTTTCATATTATACATCTAGCTTTAATTTCCTTGAAAAGTTACATTTTTACAACTATTAATACTTGAAAAACTATTATTAAAGGTCAATAAATTGATGATTATTTTATGTAGGGCCCGTTTTGGGGATTAGGTATAAGTAAGGCAAACTCTATATAAAATGTGAATTATGAGCAATTATACATAGATATGATATTTTAACATTATAAAAATAGGTTCCTGTTGAGTGACGTCAGCAAGATGGCTAGTGCTCTTTCCTCCCCACACACAAAATCTCTAAACAATGAATAAACAACTACATTTTGACCAAAATAACTAAAGGAGAGCTCTGGAGAACAGGCAAGAAGCAGCAGATTGCTGCAGAGCACAGAAACCTAGGCTGCTGCGCAGGGAAGGGCAGGAGACACCTGGCCTCTGCCACTCCTTCCCCCAGTGGGGATCAGCTCAGAACCAGAAGGCACTTGTTCCTGCCGGGGAAGGTAAGCGAGAGGACCACAGCAGCCCCTGTCGCTACTGCAGACCGTGCCATCCTTGCCACCGGAGACCCCTGCAGTCCTCACAGGTCCTGAGGCCGGCTGAGGGAGCCCCCAGAGCCCACACACTGAGCTTCCTCCAGAGAAGGTGCTGATGCTGTCCTCCTTTTCACCCCAATCCCCGGTGGCTCCTGCTGCTACTGCACTGCACAGTCTTGGAACCAGATGCTAAGGTGCATCCTCTCCAGGGACAAGCGGCCATGGCAGCCTCTGTTTCTGAGGTTTTGCTGCCCCTGCAACAGGCCCGCCCAGTAGCACATCATCCCCCAGCCAAGCTTTGCTAACCTCTGCCCCACGGGGCCCAGCTTCTGCAAAGCTGCTCTAGCACCCCATTTCAGTGATTACTGCACCCTCCCTTAAGGCTGAGCTGAAGTGGTGCCCCCACCCCAGGACCTCAGGCCTCCTACACACCAGAGCGGTCATATCCCCTAATGCCACAGATGAGGCAGCACCTCCGACCCCTGGGGACCACAGGCCTTGGACACATTGGAGCAGTCAACTCCCCACCCCACTCTATAGGTAAGGGCAGCAGCCAGCCCCAGGGGCTTTGAGCCTCTGGCACCCAGAGCAGTTGCGCCCCTTCCCCCAGTGTCGCAGCTGATGCAGCACTCTGTCCCCAGGGCTCCAGAGGCTCCACTGACCCACGCAGCCACGCTTTCTGAGGCTGAGCAGATGCCGCACTGTGCAGCCCAAAGAGTCAGCACCTTGCTTGAGCTGTGCCACCCACCCTCCAGGCCAAACAGACACAGTGCCCCCTACCTAGAACTGGACTAGTGACCAGTCCCCTGCAGTCTGAACCGCTGAGACACCCACGTCTCCAGGGACTGGAGTCATTGCTGTGCTCTTCCCCTCCCCACAGGGTCTGAGACACAACAGCATTTTGCCATTCCTGGCTCATTGCTGCTGCTGTACCAGCCTCACAGAGCCTGAGCTATGCTTGTGACCTCTGGACCATTCCAGGGTCCAGAGTCACCACTGCGTGGTACTTCATCCGCTGAGCCATATTCATTCTGGGTCCCAAACTGCAGCTCTGCTCTGCTCTCTGGGGCCCAAGACTCAGGAGTACCTTTCTTCCCCCCAGGCTGTGCTAGTGCTGTGTCCTCCCCCAGGGTCACAGCCACAGCTGCATCCCAGCGCCTTGGGCTAAAGCTGTTGGGGTGGCCGCAGAGCAACAGACCCTGGTTTAGTGGAAGGGCTGCGTCCACCTGTGTCCTGAAAAATGAAACTATGCCTGAGTCCCAGGTGCTACAGTAGTTTCACAAGAACTGGGCCTAGGAACCTACATCCACAGTACTGCTGGATCCCAGTACTGCTGCAGCTGCCCGTGGGCTGTGTCGACCCAGCACCAAAAGAGATCCCTTCAGCTACGACTGTGGGAAAGACAAGAGCAGGAGGATTGCTAAAGCCTTTGCCCTAATAACCTAAGCAGCCACCATGGCTACTACAAACTCCTACAGCCCAGACCACTGAGGCACCCACAGTTATTGCTGACAGTGACCACGACTGAAGAAGCTGCGCAGAGACTGCACCACTGTGCCCACGTGGAACCAGAACCACTGTACCCTGCCCATCTGCAGCTGAAGGTCTTCCCACACAAGAGCCACTCTGTAGAGTTCGGAAGAAATAACTGTCCCACCAGATCTGCAGACATCAACGCAGGGACGTAAGAAACATGAAAAAGCAAGAAAACATGACACCATAAGGCACACAGTAATTCTCCAGTAACTGACCCCAAAGAAACAGAAAACTACAAGTTGCCAGAAAAGCATTCAAAGTAATAATGTTAAGGAAACTTGGTGGGATACAAGAGAATACAAACAGAAAATTGAATAAAATCAGGAAAACAATAATCTGATTGAGAAATTCAACAAAAAGATAGCTATCATTAAAAAGAGCCAAACACAAATCTTGGACATTAAGAATTCAGTTAATGAAATTCAAAATATATTATAAAGCTCCAGCAGCAGACTAGATAAAACAGAAGAAAGAATCTATGAACTTAAAGATAGGTCTTTTGAAATGACTCAGAGGAAAAAAGAAAAAGAATAGGGCAAAGACAAAATATGTAATCTAAACATTTGTACCCCCATAATATGCTGAAATGAAAAATAAAAAAATTAAAAAAAACATATTATTCTTATCAAAGAAAAAAAAAGAAAAATAGTGAAGACAGCCTATGGGACTTATGAGACACCATTAAGGGAGCAAATATTTTCATTATTGGGTTTACAAAAGGAAAAGAGAGAAAGGAAGAGGAAGCTTATTTAATAAAATAAGTGCTGAAAACTCCCCCAGTCTTGGACAAGATATGGACATCCGGATTCATGAAGCTCAAAACTTCCCCGAAAGATACAACCCCAGAAGGCCCTCTCTAAGGCACATTACACTCAGACTATTAAAAGTCAAAGACAAAGGGAGAATTTTAAAAGCAGCAAAGGAAAAGTGTAAAGTCACATATAAGGGACTTTCCATTAGACTGTTAGTGGATTTTTCAATTTGCAGGCCAGGAGAGAACGAGATGATGTATTTGAAGTGCTAAAAGAAAAAAAATTCCAACCAAGAACACTATGCCCAACCAAGCTACCCTTCAAAAATGAAGGAGAAATAGATAAAATCTTTCCCAGATAAGCAAAAACTGAGGGAATTTATCATTACCAGACCTGCCTTAAAAGAAATGCTTAAGGGTGTTTGTCAAATGGAAATGAAAGGATAATAATTACTAGCATGAACACATATGAATGTATAAAACTCACTAGTAGAAGTAAATACATAATCAAATCAAGATTACTCCAATAATGTAATGGTGGTGTGTAAATCATACGTATCTCTAGGGTTAAAAGTCAAAACTGTCAAAAATAATTAAACCTACAATAATGTAATTACCTACACAATGTAAGAAGATGTAAATTGTGACATCAAAAACATAAATTGGGGGAGGGTAGGTAAAAGTCCAGAGTTTTTGTATGTGATAGAAGTTAAGTTGTTATCAGCTTGAAATAGTTGATGGTAACTATATTTTATGGAAGCCTCACAGTAACCACAAAATAAGAAATTACAGCAGATATACAAATGCTAGAGAAAGGAATCAAAGCTTAACACTATAAAAAATTACCAAATTATAAAGATAGTCAGCAAGAGAGAAAGAAAAACAGAGAAGCTACAACACAATCAGAAAACACGTAACAGTCTATGGCCATACCACCCCGGACGTGCCCGGTCTCATCTGATCTTGGAAGCTAAGCAGGGTCGGGCCTGGTTAGTACTTAGATAGGAGAAAACACATAACAAAATGGCAGTAGTAAGTCCTTACCTACCAATATTAACCTTGAAGGTCAATGGATTAACTTCTCCAATTAAAAAACATAGAGTGGCTAAATGGGTTAAAAAAACAAACAAACATCCAACTATATGGACTATATGCTGCTTATAAGAGACCCACTTAAGCTTTAAGGACACATATAGGCTGAAAGTGAAGGACAAATATATTCCATGCAAATGATAACTAGAAGAGAGCAAGGTGGCTATATTTATACCTGATGAAATACCACAAAGGACAGAGAAGATCAGAGATAGTGATGGAGAACAAAACAGCTGTTTCCAAGGACGGAGAGAAAATGGGGAGATGGAGATTAGAGGATACGGTAGGATAAGGATCTAATTTACAACATGAGGACATTGATAACAAAAAATGTACTGTATTTGGGATTCATGCTAAATGAGTTAGAGTTTTACTGCTCTTACCACAAAAACAATAAAAATGGAAAACTATGTGAGATGATCAATAAGTTAATTTTCTTCACTATAATAACTTTTCCACTATCTATATGTATCCTGTAACATCAGGTTGTATACCTTAAATAGATGATAAAATTTATTTTTTAAAAATATAAATAAATTTAATTTTAAAAATAAAAGATACTTACAGTTATGTGGAAATGATCAATCAAGGTCTGAATACATGTCCATTCATTCCATTTAGTAGAGTAAAGGTAGTACGTGGTGGATAGCTGTATTTAATGATGGTTAATATGAGAAATTTATGTTCACCGGGTAAAGCATATAGGAAAATCAAATTTCAAATGTCCACTATAGTATACCTGGTAAGGCCTCAAATGTGGTGTGATCCCCTACTAAATATGCAGAATGGTATATTCAATCAACCACAGCTAACTGAGGCATTCAAGAAATATTAATTTTGTTCTTTTGTTCCCATTACCTGTAACACTAGCTAAGAGTTATGAGTGATGCATGGAGCCTGCCACTAAGGAGTTACTAAGGGAGACTAGTCGATATTATAAATAACTATAATAGCTCTAGTATCATGTAGGTATAAAGTCATATGTCGTAGGTGAGCTTCAGACAACCTTATATAAGATCAGTGGAAGGAGAGATTTTTGTTTCTTTCCTTTTGCTGTGGTTGTGGTGTCTACTGGGTGAAGAACAGCAATTTAGAGAAGTTGCAGAAAGGGTTCATGGAAGGAGTCACCTTCTGGCTGCCAGGCCATTCTGCCTGCTCATTTCTCTAGCTCTGAGTTCAGAGCTAACGAGGAGATGAAAAGACCCACAAGAAAGTGACAAAGGGCTGTTTGTTCCCAATGACGTATGCAGACACCGCACAGCCACTGCAGCAGTTTCAAGCCATGATGGCTTTCACTTTCTTTAGCTTATCATTTGCCCACAGACAAGCAGAGCTAATAACTTGTCTTTGAAAATGAACCTTTTGATTTCTCTGATAAGAGACCTCAGACCTGAGCAAAAACTGACCAATATGCGTCAGTGTATTGGTAAAAAAAAATCAACCATTTGTCTTTAATTTCCCAGGGAAAACAACTGTATTAGTTCAGGTTCTCCAGATAAACAGAACCAATAGTGTGTGTGTGTGTGTGTGTGTGTGTGTGTGTGTGTGTGTGTATGTGTGTGCGTGTGTGTGTGCACGCACAAGCTAGAGACTCAGGTGAGCTGAGGGTGTAGTTCCAGCCTGAGTCAAAGACCTGAAACCCAGGATGGCTGAAGTCGTAAGTTCCAGCCCAAAAGTTGGCAGGCTCAAGGCCCAAGATGAGCCAATGTTTCAGTTCGAGTCCTAAGGCAGGGAAAGACCAGTGTTCCAGTTCAAGGGCAATCGTGCAGAAGTTACCTCTTTGTTCTGTCCAGGCCTTCAGCTGGCTGGACGAGAGACAGCCCGTTAGGGAGGGCAATCTGTTTGGCTCAGTCTGTCTACTCAGATGTTAACCTCATCCAGAAACAGCTTCACAGACGCACTCAGACTGATGCTTGACCAAACATCTGGGCACCCTGTAGCCCAGTCAAGTTGACACATAAAATCAATCATCACAAACATTCCCATAGTGACTAGCACAATTTGTGGAAGATCTTATTGAACCTGTCTTCTTCACTTTCCTTAACCGTGTTTCAGAGCCTCAGCTGCATCGTGGATATCAAATTTGGTAGAAAGGCAAAAGCCAGGACAAACCCTACAAGTCCCAGCAGACTTGCCCGCTGGACTTTGGAAAATAGAATGTTCCATCCTATCTCGGCATATTTACTGTGCTCAGCACTCTATTTCTGGGTATCGGTGGCAGATCTCTAGGAACTCATATGCAGTAAAGCACGAATTGTCCTATATAGGGGGTTACTTATCTGAGTTGTCTAACTGAATAATACAATCTTGACACTGTTGTCCAGTTAGAATCCACTCAAGCTAGACATATATAGCAGAGTAATATCTAGAGTTTCATTTTTATGATGTTTAACAGAATGGAAGAAAATATTTGCATGCAACACATCTGATAAAGGGCTGGTAACTAGAATCTGTATAGAACTCAGGAAAATTAGCAAGAAAAAAACAAACAACCCAATTAAAAAGGGAGAAAAGGACACGAACAGAAACTTCTCAAAAGAAGACAGAATAATGGCCAAGAAACACATGAAAAATCTTCAGTATCTCTAATCATGAAGGAAATACAAATCAAAATCACAGTGAGATATCACTTAACTCCAGTGAGAATGGCTTTTATCAAAAAGTCCCAAAACAACAAATGTTGGCATGGAATGTGGAGAGATAGGAACACTCATGCACTGCTGGTGGGACTGCAAACTAGTGCAACCTCTGTGGAAAGCAATATGGAGACACCTTAAAGGACTAAGGGTATTTACCCATTTGATCCAGCAATCCCACTATTGGGTATTTACCCAAAGGAAATCATTTTATCAAAAAGATACTAGCACTGAAATGTTTATAGCAGCACAATTCACAATTGCAAAGATGTGAAAACAACCCAAGTGCCCACCAATCCATGAATGGATTAATAAAATGTGGTGTATGTATACCATGGAATACTACTCATCCATAAAAAACAGTGGTGGACTAGCACCTCTTGTATTATCCTGGATGGAGCTGGAGCCTTCTTTGAAGTGAAGTATCAGAAGAATGGAAAAACAAGCACCACATATACTCACCATTAAGTTGGCACTAATTGATCAACACTTATGTGCGCATAATAATAACATTCATCAGGTGTTGAGCAGGTGGGAGGGGGGAGGAGGTGATGGGTAAATTCACACCGAATGGGTGTGGTGCGCACTGTTTGGGGAATGGACACGCTTGTAGCTCTGACTCAGTGGTACAAAGGCAATTTATGTAACCAAAGTGTTTGTACCCCCTTAATATTTTGAAATTTAAATAAATAAATAAATAAAAATTTATAGAAGAAAATGTACAGATTTAAATTGTCTTTAGGAAATGAGGAACATCTTATTGCAAACTGGAATAAAGGTCATCCTTGTTATAAAAAAATAAGTAAGTAAATAAATTCCCTTTAATGCAAAAGAAGAGAATAAAAGAACTCAGTTATGAAATGAGAAATCTATCAGTGGGTATGTGCTGGCGTCTGGCATACACTTCCCCTTACGAAATTGTACAGATTTGGGGTCTGGCTAAGGGACTTCTTGTCTAGTTCAGAGATCTGCTGAGTCTCAAATAAGTGCTCTGCACTGTTCTTGTCTTACTCTCGTCTACACTGGACGGTCATAAAACCTCACAGTCTTAACCACTGTGCTGCCCAGCAATCTCTTTAGGAACCAACACATTTCAATGGTGTTATTCAAAACTAAGGAGGTGTAGTCCTCCAATGAACTCTACAGCATGCTTTATTTCATGTTAGGAATAATTCTGTTTCCTTGTATTCATCTGCATGGTCTGCTTTGACCTGTTGAAGGAAGGAAGTATTCAGTTTGTTTTGATGAGAAGAATACCTTCTTGATTGGGGCCTAAATTGAAAAGAGATTACATTTTATGTAACAAAAATAAGAGTCATGTCCTTACAATTCATTCCTACTGAAATGCAGCAGCTTCGGCAGCATAAGTCAGGGTTGACAGCACAGACTCTAGAGCCTGCATTCAAATCCTGTCTCTGCCACTTACTCGCTGTGTGGCCCTGGGAAAATTACTTAATCTCTCTGGGCTTCAGTTTCCATTTTGTGAAATGCAAATATTAATAATACTCATCAACAGTTGAGTGAGTTAGTATTTATAAGTCAATCAGATAAGTACCTGGCACATAGTGTCGCATAGGGTTTGAAAATAAAATCCTTTTTAATATTTTCATGTGCATATTCATGTTGGGGGAGGGGTGAGAACATTCCAAAGCTTTCAGAATGCTAAGAACAAATTTAATTGATTTCATTAATAATGATGTCATAAGCAAGTAAGATAAACTTACTTAAAATCTGTTGGTTACATGGTGTAAGGGAAAAGAAACAGAAAGAGTTTTGAGTTATTCTTGACTTCTATTATATAGCCTTCCTCTTACTGTCAGACATTAACTTAACATTAACTCTCCACATTAACTCTCATCTTTAAAACACAGGATTAAAAATGTTTGTTTAAGAATAAAATGAATTAGCATGTACGGAACTGATTAGCACAGTGTCTCATTCATTCTTTGTATATTGTATATAATTTTCTGGATATTAATAACTATTCAAATCAAACCAGAAAAATACATCCTCTTTCTTCAACATATATTTCCACGGAGTTACAAAAAGTAAATAAATCTCCATTCACAGTTATTGCTGGGCTAGAAGATGTTATTATCTCAGATGAGCCACATCGTTGGCCCAAAGCAAAGTGAAGGAAATCTGAGATAAAACGTTTTTTGCTTTGCTATAAGAGTACAACTAGCTCAGAATGGTCTGATGAAAGAGGAATTAATTTTCATTACGTGAAGGCAGAAAACCCCTCCTTTGATAATTGGCTTATTAAGTAGGTGGGGAGTACCATAGTGAGGGAAAGGACACGCCAGCATGAAGAAATCGTGGATTGACAAGATCTCAAAGCTAGAAAAGACGTCAGGGACTATATGAGCATATTACCCTCGAAAAAAACAGAAATTTGCCAACCATACTCATAGTATTTATTGTTTGTGCCACTTATGTGCCACTTATGTATTATATTTGAAAGGCAAATATAATAGACCATTTTCCTCTTAAATAAAGAAAGCCCAGAAGGGACAGCATTTCTTTCCCTGAGTGGCAGGACACGCAGAGTCTGTTCTTATGGCCAGCACCAGCAACTGTATTAATGCCTGGCATTAACTCTTAGAAGGGGCCTGTTTGCTTCTTCCATGTGTGTTTGCTCTGATTTCTTATTTCAGTTCTGTTCATCGTATAATGTATATGATTGCTGAAGCTCCTAAAGTTCCTCTTGTTAAGAGTTATAAGTAAAATTCAATAAACGATAACATATCATCTCTTATTTTGGTCCTCGGCATACTGTTTTGCTTGTTCTTTGTCTCTTGTTTCACATCTATCGAATTCTGGGTGTGCTTTTTCTCTCCTCTGCTAAAATGTGAGCTCCTTAAATGCAATAGCTACCTCTCCTATTCTGCTGTATTTCCTTCAGCATCAGAGCAGGTCTCTATGTTGTTGTTGAATGAGTGAGAAAAAAATGACATAATGATTTCAAGTATGTACCAATCCTAATGTTAAGATTTAAAAGGTGATCTCATAAATTCACTTCGTCTAATAATAGTTACTTCTGATGCCAAAAAGTCTGTTGATCCACTCACCAAATACTGATGGATCCTACTTCTGGACAACTGTATAACACTTGGGAAACATCAGTGAGCAAAATAAAGATCCTTGCTTTTGAGAATCGTATCTTCCACTGGGGAAGACAGGCTCTAATCAATAAAAATAATGAACTAAGTTAGACAGTAAGTTGGAAGGTGATAAGTGGTCTGAGAAAGACAAAACGCAGAGCAATGTAGGAGGAAGGAATTACAAGCTCTGGAGAGGTGGGAAAGAGTTTAGAAGACTGAAAAAATGGTCAAGATAAGTCTCCCTAAAAAGATCTGAGTAAATACAAGAAGGAAGTGAGTCACCCAATATGTGATGGAAAAGCATCCCCACAGAGCGAGAACCTGGGGAGACCTGCAGTGTTCAAGGGACGGAACTATGTAAGTGCGCATGGCTGGTGCGGAGGATTTTCCAGGGAGGTTACTTAGGGCTGTGTGGGCCCTTCCAAGGACTTTCGTTTCTCTGCGAGATGTAGAATCCCTGGGGATTTTGAGTAGAGGGATAACATGGTCTGACTCATGTTTTATAACTGAGAGCTGAGGAGAGACTGACGCTGAAGCAGGGGCACCTTTTGCAAATTATCCGTGAGAGAGATGATGGTGGCTTGGACCAGGGTGATCGAAGAGTTGGTGGCACAAAATCTCCAAATTCTGGATCTCTTTTGGAAGTGGAACCGATACATATTGCTGATGATTGCGTGTGGGGTAGACTAGAAAGAGATGAGTCAAAAATAGGTTTTTGGCCTGAGTGGTTGGAAGGAATGGTTGCCCCCAACTAGGATGGCAAGACTCGGGTAAGGAGGAAGTTTAAGTGTAGACACATGGAGTTTAAAATGTTTAGTATTTGCTGAGTAGGCATCTGGATTTATGAATCTGGACTTTAGGAAAGAGCTCTGGCATGGAAGTATGGTCATTGACATTGATTTGCGTGCGCACACGCACACACACACACACACACACACACACACACACACACACACACAGAGAGACTGAGTATACTCACCAATAGTACCTTCAGAAATTCACTCTGGGAATAACTCAGAATCACTGCACTCGGATTCTTAGGAGAGAACTTTGGTCCCATCGTGAGCCTGAGGTTGGAGTAAAGAGGCATCTTCCATGACCACGTGAAGTGGGGAAGGATGGTCCCCACAGGAAGAGTTAGGTTCCCCAACGAAGGGAAAAATAAAAGGTTTTAAAAGGCAAAATGTGCTTCCATTAAGCCCCAGTGCCTGAGTCTTTTGATTCCAGTTTAAAATTCCTGAGCCTTCGTTTCTGCCCCCGGTAGGAAATGATCTTTTAAATAGATGCCGATGGAGGCTGCATTAGTCTGGATCTTCAGAGAAGCTGAGTTCAAGATGCAATTAAAGGTACAAAGACTTTATTAGGGAAAATGCCTGGGAAAGAAAATGGAGAGGGCCCTGGGAGAACAACCAGACTGTGATGTGAGTCTGATGTAGAGAGACGGAGACAGGGCGGGAAGGCTGGTAGAAGCATCTAGACCGCCATGCACTCGTAAGGAACGTTCGAAAGGCCATCAAGGAATCCTTCAGTCCATAGCCCTCCTCAAAAAAGTTCATGTCTCAGGCCAACCTTAGCATTCCTGCCACCCCACTCATGGGCTGAGAGCAGTCTTGGGCAGGCGTGGCTTCAGCGCCACACAGCGATGGATTTCAGAGAGCAGGCGGGTAAGCTTGGTCACTCGTGCTGTCTGTAGTTGGAGCTCTGTGAAGTGAATTAACATGGCAACCACAGGTGCCCTGGGATGTCAATAGCATCTCTGCCTTTAAAACTGCCAAAGATTCGTTAAGCAATTGGTTCACAGCAAGGGCCAAATATGTACCCATGCCAGACACCAGTGAGGAAAATCTGAATACACATGATTACCGCAGACTTGGCTCTGGGGGTCTCTGCCTCAAACAGCTTGCTCCAAGTTCTGACCTGAATTTCGCGAACTGGACTTAAATCGTGAAAGAACATATCTGCGATTTAATAGTCATCATGATCCCCAAAGTCAGGGGCCAAGAGCAAACCTGTGTTATTGAAGATCACCATATTCCACTCCAGTTTCTCTAGGTCCTGCCTAGAGCAAAGAAGTACCTGAAAATACAGAGATGTCTCAAGAGTCAATTTCATATATCTTTACACTTAGAATTTCTGAGAAAATTAGAGAAACTTATTTTGGTTGGAATGCTCTAGGGATATAATCACACTATGATAATAGGATATTATTATAATATATAATGGTATATATTATATAATATTATGTAATATAATGTATACATATTAGTATCAAGTACTCTTTTAAGCAGTTTAAATTTATTGTTACTCATTTAATTTCCACAGCCTCACTATGATGTAGAACTCTTGTAATATCCACTTACATATGTGGAAACTCAGGCACAAAGAAGTTAAGTGACTTGCCCAAGGTTCCACAGGGAGGGAGAGCTGCAGTCGGACTTGAACCCAAGTGCTCTGTGTTCAGAATCCTGCTCTTAACTACTCCAATGGACTGCTCCTGCCCCTCCTCTGCCAATGCTATTTTGGTAGTGATTTAGGATAACACAGTCTTAACAAAACCTGCGGAGATCATCAACTCTGAGCACATCATGGATCCCTCCATCTTAGTCACAGAAAGAACAACATTGGGCTCACAATTTGTGAATTCAGACAAGTACAATAATTTCAACAATATGATCTTGCTAAAGTACAGTTTCCCAAACTGCAGATTTAGACCAGTATTTTAAAAAATGAAATGAAAGAGAATAGAAAGAAATATCAGAAGGCATTACACATAATAGGGGTAAATTGTGTGTGTATGTGTGTGTGTGCGTGTGTGTGTGTGTGTGTGTGTGTGTACTGGATTCAGAAATGATTTAACTGAGGGTTGCAGTTTAAAGAAAAACAAAAGCAAAATTTTAAAGTGTCTGTTCAAGGAGCTATTAAATCCTTCCATTAAGAAGGGTTAAGTCTCCTGCCTACCTATGGATCATTAGCAATAACCACTGGCACTGAACACTCAATGTGTTTTAAGTAGGGGAGCTTGGAGTTTCACGGGAACCAGATAGATTATACTCAGTCCTGAGGCTGCCACTTAGCCTGTCTATAAGAAAGTAATAAGGTAGGACATGGAGTCTTGGACATTAACCCTTGGGAAATCCCAGGATTAATACCGTAGGTTATTTAATTAGCCATCTTGTTCTCCACCAAGACCACTGAAAGAGCATTCATCCTCACTATATCACTTAACACTGGAAAAAGCAGCTAAAAGTACCGAGGTTCCAGCTAGTTCCCACTCTTTCATTTAATATTCCTTTTTCTGCCTGCTTAGTGCACTAGCCTGACATTTTTCTTTGTTCTTATGGGCATATATCTAGCTTCCTCCCACAGATCACTTGCATGGCAAGAACGGTACAGACTCTAAACATTATTCTTCACCCACAGATGTCAAAAATGCATGAGCATGCAGTGCGTGCTGGCATGTGGGTGGCGAGGAAGGAAAGAGCCAAGGCAGTCATAGAAATACCAATTTCTCTGGTGCGATTATACATGGCCTCAGGACTGCTAAGGGGCCATAATCACGAGACACCTCCTAGTTCAGCCACGGAGCCAGCTGCGCTGGACGGCCCGCCCCTGCGGCCAGCGCTCCACGTGAGCTGCGGTGGGAAGTACAGCCTTCACACTCTAGGAACTTGCAATCCAGTGGAAGTACAAGGCAAATAGGAGTGATAAAAATAGAGCACTTCAGACTGCAAGAGAAAGAGAATTAATTTTCAAAATATTTTCTAGGTACAAATTATGTTTCATCCCAAATTCACAAGAATGAATGCCATAAACTTATAAAATGTTTCATTATTTATGTTTCTTTTAATCTCACTGAGATGTGTGGGTTTGGGATAATAAATTTTTATTTATAATTTTTGTTTCAGTCCTTCTGATTGAAGATGAAAAACGTGAACTAAACAAGACTAACAAACAATAACAGTTCATTTCTAATTAACATTTTCCTTGGAAGACAAAAGCATGGACAGTAGGAGAAATGTAACTGAGTAGTAGTTATTCCAGATAAGGCACGCGGTATAGACAGCTGCTGGGCTTTTGGGATGAAATTGAAGGATTATTCTTTGATTTTTCCCCAGTCCTCTAACCGAAGCCCTGGTTGCAATCTTTTCTCTTCAACCACTGAGAAATATTATAAAATCTGAAGTTGTCTTCAGTCCTGCTTATTTTAACTATGTGTGATGGGAAAAATCACTATCATCAAAAGCTATAATATCCAAAATTTAAACAATGCTCTTGGTTAGACTGCATCTCACAAGAATATCATGCAGTAGCTTATACAGGCTATAGCGCAGGCTGAAAGACTTACTCAAGTTTTCTTGGCCAGTTCTTTAGGATGTAATACTAATACTTAGGTTTAGATTAAATTTGATGGATCAAATTTGATGAAATCATATTTAGTCATCTTTCCAGGAGGAATAGATGAACTTACGGTTTAGCGTTACAATTGCATGTATCCTATTTTTCAACAATAAATAGTTTTCACAGATCTTCAGAAATGCAAACTGCTTGAATCTGCAAAGAAATCTATTAATAATGTGAATAGTTAATACCATAATCTGACCCTGGATTTATGAATTTCCTACAGGTAGCACTCCACAACCAGTTGCATACTTCTAGAACCAGCACATTGCTCTCAATATCAACTATAACTACAGAAAACATCTTGCAGGCTCAAGGTACGATTTCTGTGGGCCTAAGTGGGAACTTGCTCTGCTTGCCCCCTCCTCACCAAGAAAGCTCTACCAGTTTTGATTCACAAAACAAAGCTCTCTCAGAATGAGACAGAAGCTTTTTGTACTTGCCGTACAAAAACATCTAGAAATCATAGGTGCTTCCTTAAGTAAGGGTAGAAGGAAGATTGCGAAGATTGGCATACATTAAGGTGACTTGTTTTTTTTTCTTTCTTAAAATAATAGGCACTGAGGATGGAAAAAATGCAAGCTCCGCATCGACCAGCCCCTCTTATTCCAGTAAGTAACAGACACATCTTCATATACAGCAGTGTATGTTTGAATGTGACCATCAAAGGGAAGGGATTAGATTATGGACAGCCTTTTCTCCACTTCACTGAACCTGCAATCCCATTATAATCTTACTTAACTGCTGCCTGCTTTGAGAATTTTCTACAAGTAAGTCTGGTCTTAATGACCACAGAAAAAAAGCATACCTTGGTGATTTTTTTTCTTATCTTAGTGCTTAGCAATTACCGCCAAGGGCCAAGTATGACTCTATAGGACTGATTTCAGATAAGCCAGAATGCACAGGCAGAGATCCCCATAAAAATGAATTTTTCTGAAATCATCATGTTGTATACCTTGACTGTATTCCATCTTTATTTGTCAGTTAAATATTTTTGAATGAAAAATAATCAGTAAAGTAAATTATACTAAAAAATGATTTTTTTGCCTTGACACAACTTTATCTTAACATTAAAAAATGGTCTTTTAGAAATATTTCATTTGGCTAAAATATATACGTGTCATATAAAATATGTATGCTAAGACTGAACACGGAATATCCAATAATTTCCTTAGTAATTAAGGATAAGATGAATATATATGGAGCTGGAATCATAAAGGACTACCTTTGGTTTATGTAAAGCCATTCTGTTAAATAAGTCAGCATAGAAATTATTGACCTGCTGAATCATGGCATATTCATTTTGGGAGACAATAATGACCTCACTCAAGATCTATTATGAAATCAGCAGAACTTTCTTAAAACAAGTATTTAACCCTGAAAGTGTAAGCGTAAACCACCCTACAAATGAATTAGAGAACTATTCTCACCCCCCAACCCTGTAAATATATGAGGAGTATCTATGCAAGCAGATGAGACTATGTAACTAAATAGTGACTTTAACTTCCTCTAGCTGTGTCCTTAGGACAGCTTGCTTGCTTTCATCACTACAGTTTTAACCAGGGAAATGACCATCACAACAGAGTGTAGATGCTAGAAAAACCAGGAAAAACCCTTCTCTTAATAAAAACATGCTAAGTTACTGCAGCAACATCAGTCCCCAAAACACACACACACACACACACACACACACACATTCACACACACCTCACCTGAACCACGTTTTTCATTTTTAAGAATCATAACCACTGCAAGATACACGTTCTTTTATGCCTTTCCTAGTTTTAAGATATTATCATAGCGAGATATTTGTGAGTGTTTTAGAAAGCCAGCACTAAGACTAGAGCAGTCCCAAATGGGCTCTATTTTTTTTCCAGTAACTTCATTATAAAGGACTAAGGAATATAAAGTGTGGGTTTAATTATAATTTAGAGGACACTTTCTGGCCCTCCAGTCTTCCAATCTCCTCATACTCCTCTGGTCTTCAGGAAGATGGAGGAACTCTCTTAGGTTTGGAATTTTGTTTCAGAAAGGTTACAAGACTGACATCAAGTGGATACGTCAGAAATGACAACTAGAGAAAAAACCCATGAGTCAGATACATCTCTGCCTAAAATACAACGTTTTTAATAGAATGATGTTTAAAGAAGAAAGAAAGCGTACATGCTTTGCTCACTTAGTAAACTATCTATGCGAAATCCAATAGCCACTCTAATTGACAATGTCTCCAATATTCTTCTAGGTATTATTTTGCCGGTGGTTATTACTTTGATTGTAATAACACTTTCAGTATTTGCTCTGGTGGGTTTGTACCGAATGTGCTGGAAGACAGACCCAGGTGGGTACCAGTGTTTTGTTTTGTTTTCCTGAAAGGAAAATGAACATACGCTCAGTTTAAACTTGACTTTAAACTCTTAAACGGAGAGCAGAGTTACAGAAAAAAATAAAATGCCGTATTTCCTGATCACAGAAACAGAGGGGCAGAGTAATCCACTGAATACAGGTGAATGCAAGGAGTAGGGGTTAACTACTATTAGTAGATATTATCAAATATGGGCACATTATTTTTAATAAAATAGCCCAAGCGTTGTGGATGGTTGGAGAAATATGGCCGTATTAAGGGCGTAAAACGGATGCCTCGTCATAAGTGAAGATTGATTCCGTATCCATGTAACAGAGAAGAAAAGGGAGGCTTGCTGAGAATTCAGTTCAGGGGCCCATCATTTCCAGAGATGTTCTGTGACCTACTTCGCTCCTGGGAGGCACAGATTCCTTCCAATGAAGGTGTCTTCCATGACTCTGGTATATTGTATTCTTTTTTGAAATAAGCTTTCTATTTTAAAATAGATTTAGATTTACAGAAAAGTTGCAAAGATGGTACAAGGAGTTCCCATATACCCCACATCTAGTTTTCCCTCGCTCTTAATATCTTATGTTAGTATGGTATATTTGTGCCAATTAATGAACCAATATTGATAAATTATTATTAAGTAATTTCCCTCCTGTATTCATATGTCTTTCAGTCTTTTTTCTACTCCAGGAAATTTTGATCTGTTTTTACATAACGCTGTACCTGAGTCCCCTTCAGCTTCCATGGCCCAGCTGCTCCCATGTTATCTTAACTCCAATCTCTCTTTCCATTCCAGACCGTGGCCCTGGTGGTGTCATGTAGTGTGGCCTCTCCATGCCCTCTTCCACACTGTTCCCTCTCCTGCAATGCCCAGTCCCCCTCTTGGCCTTTATAACATACCTAGTCTCCAACTTATCCGTTAAGATCCAGCTCGAACACCAGTTGACTGTATATTTTTATAATAGACCACTTCTTCAAACACAATGGATACTTCCTTTAATTTTAATTCTACGGGATTTGATGTAGACCATACCATTGATCATACTATAGTATTGTTACTTCTTTTTGCGTTTTCTTACCTCGAAAGTCAGGCAGTGCCTCTAGTCACAAACTACACATTGTTCACATTGCATTGTACCTAATATATAGCAGACCTTTATTGCATACTTGTTGAGTCAAATTTTTTAATGTTGAGTAAAATAGAATCTTCCCTTTCCCCACTGTGATTCTAAATACTTCACTAACAAAACTCTACCTAAGTTTCATAAACTGTTAAAAGGTAAAAAGCAATTATTTGTATAAGCTATATGAGCCGCATTATTCTGTTTTCCCTGTGGACCGTGTGCCCCTAGGACACTAACGAATGCTGTTCCCGAGGCCAGCCCCTTCCCGTATATGGCAGGGATAGTTTGACGTATGGTCACGGCAGTGCGAGGGAATGTTAGGAGACCAAAACTGCAGTGTTTATTTTAGCTCTTGGTGGAAAATAAGGAGAAAACAAATCAATGTCTTTTCCTTTGGGAGTGAGTGAATAAACTTCTTAATAATGTCTGAAATATGTTTTCTGACCAGTTTTTGGAGGGGAAATAGCATTTTTATAAATCCATTTAATTTCTCCAAGTTTCTAAACTACCAGTCCTGTCTTTTATGGGAAATTCGCCATCCAAGTTGAAGCCTGCGGCTGTTGCATTTATAGGATAGGTAAAAATTAGTGTACTAAATCCGTTCGTAAAAATATCCTGTGTTGAAACATTGCTTTGCATAGGAAAGATTTGAAAATGCATTAATTGAAAAGTTGACATTTTCCATTAAAGAGGACTCTCGGATGTATAAAATTCCTACCACTCTTGAGAGTTATTCTGAAGATATATAGTGCTTTAAAACCAAGTTTGGCAATTGTACCATTAACCAAATCTATCTGGTTACTGTTAACATGAGTTTGCAGAATTTGTTAATGGAATTTACAACATTGTTATCATTAAATTAGCACCATTAAACACCCGCAGTTCATCATTCTTCAAGTATGTGGGTGAGACTTCATTAAGTTCAGAAAATTAGTAAACTTGCCATGCTCTCTGGAAGACAACTCAAGTTGAAGATTTTAGTATGAAATTAGGCTTACATGGGCAAGGTTAACAGCAGGCTTAGCTTTAACCAAATAAGAATTGTGTGTATTCAGACAGTAGTCTGCTGGCATGCGTCTATCTGCTAATGTACCCATCATGAAGGAAAAGGTATTACAACAGGCATACAAAAAATATCAATTCATTTTGAAACAGGGCTATGAGCATCATGGGTGATACTATATATGACACTTATAGGATCAAAAAATGCTGTTCAAATCCTACTGATGGAGAGAAGAGGAGGTTCAATCTCGTTGGTAAGCAGCATATGGTGCCGTGGACTAAATCCTAGGAATCAAGAGTTATGATGGGACATCTTAGCCAAAGTGACAGAAATAGAGGCCGGCAAAATATTAGTGGAAGTCCAGGTCTTTATAAAACAAGGATGGTCAAAGCCAGGAGAATTATATTCAAAAGCCGCGTTCAATGGCAAGATCTAGGTGAGACAAGAAAGGAAGTCTAAGCAACAGGAGCTGGGCACCAGTGGAATAAAACCAGAGCAAAATCAGGAGCAAAACAAGGTGGACCTTAAATGATCACATTAAACAGTTGGTCTAATCGGCCACAGGCTAATGCAGGGTTTAACCACCAACATCCCCTCCAGAGAGGCCACGTCCTTGTGCAGAACGAGTGACTCCGAGTTCTCGCTCTAAATCCAAGGTGTTTCCTACCAGACATTTGCGAAGCAACGTGACAAAGAGTCCAGAAGATCAGTTACAGTGAGTGGCTGAGTGACATTTTGCAGGGCTTCTGTGAGAGGCTGAATCACTGAGTTTAAGATGCTATTAGAAACAAGATCTACCTTGTACCTCACCACAAACAGTGATTTTCTGTCCCAAGAAAGAGCAACGTATAAAGGAAAGTAGAAAACTCAGTTCTTTGGTGTAAAAAATGGAATTCAATACTTTGAAGAGGGTTTTTTTCCGGAGATCTTGAAATGAACTGAGACATTCTCTGATGTCTGTGGGGTGCAGTAACAGACAGCAGTTTCACATAGCAATATGAAACTATAACATCAAACTTAGTCTAGAACCAAGTTCAGTGGAGTTGATCTAATTAGGACTATCCCATGAATATCAGGATGAGCATTAACCACAGCTGAGGAAACGGTCTGTCGGGGGAATAAAACAATCTCAAATTGGCTTTGGAAACATCTCTGCACAGAAAACAGTAGGGATCTCAGGTTTTTGGCAGCCAAGTTCCTTGCACCTCTAATAACAATTCTCTCTTCTAGGCACGCAGGAAAATGGAAATGATCAGTAAGTAAGGCCACATCATTTTTTTTTTCTAGAAGCTCTGACCCTACCGATTACATAGGGAAAATTATTGATCCTCTACTTATACCATTTTTCTTTGTTTCTAAAGAAATTTGTGTAGAAAGTACTACATATCGGCTTTGGCTGACTATTTTTCAAAGCTCTCACTATTTAACAGAGAAATCGCAACAACTAAAAAAGACTGCCTGAGCTAAAATAAAGTGGTAAAATGGGAAATACAAAGATTAAATGGAAAAATAGAAGAATGAGTAGAACCATAAGGGAAAATACCATAGAAAACATATCTGGAGTTTTAAAATAGTTTTCCCAGTGAAATTTTCAGTATGTTTCTCACAGGGAAACATCATGCCTATACCCTGAGCTGGGTCTGAGTGACTTTGACCTAACAGTATGCTGTTATGGTTATGCTACTTTGACTTGATTCAAACAAAGAAGTTGTTAGCAATCCGGGCAACTGTCACACCGAAGGTGCTACAAAGAGACATGGTGAATTGTTTCCATGCCAAAAATAAACCCTGTGGTTAAGTTTTCTTTGTTGACCTGAATTTGTAGCAGCCTTTATGTAAGGATTTTTGTGTCTCATCAGGTTGTAAACTTTAGAAGTAATATCCTTAGATTACCTACCCACCTGATTTAGAGGTGGAGGCTTTTAAGATCTCTAGGGGAAAGAGTAGGGTTTGTAACTGTTTGGGATAGGTGGGAACTCTTGGTTAAAATAGACGGTTTAGTCACTGCACTGCAGTATCTCAGGACTTCATGAAAAGGAAAATCTCCAGAACTCAGCGTCAGCCCAAAAGGTTTGGAAATATTTCTGTATCCTCCCTTTCGTAAATCTGATTGGAGGCAGGAGCCACGTGGACCTCGTGACAAGTGTTTCACATAACACACATTAATGTTTAATTGATCTGGTGATCAGCACTATAACAGAATGAAAGGGATTTATTGGCTTGATTCCAGGAAAAAACGGAAAATGCTAAAAAGCGTATGCGTGTTTGTATGTGAAGAGACAAAGATTCTACCGTAGAAACACATACAAATATATATGCGTGTGTATCTTCTTCATTCTGTTTGTGTCGCCTTTACTTTCTTTCACAGACATACACTGATAATTACTGTGGTGCTAACTTACTGTTTTCTGTTTCAAACAGACCCCAGTCCGATAAGGAGAGTGTGAAGCTTCTCACTGTTAAGACAATTTCTCACGAGTCTGGTAAGTTCCCGGATGGTTGGATGAAACGTGGTTATTTCAAAATCTAACTCTAGCCTTGGATTTGTTCATGTGAAACGTAACCAAAAGGCATAACGTCTTTAGAAACAGTCAATTAGTAACTCTCAATAAATGCAAAATTTTCTTATGAGCCCCAGAAATACCATTTTGATAAGATTATTGTACTATCTGGCCTTTAGAGGTGGTTTTTCTACAGATGTGTAGATGTGTTCTACTGAGTGGGTGGTGGCTGGAGACATTTCTTATTCTGCAAGAGTGGCAGAAAAAGCACTAAGTTTGTTCATGGGTTTTTTTTTTATTATTATTGCAGTTAATTTGTTTCATTTTGGGTAATG
>NW_012140636.1:2749619-2751810 GCF_000956105.1 Propithecus coquereli | reverse complement strand
GATAACTGTTATTAAAATCACACTATTATTAAAGATTTCTCACATTTTCTATTTTCAATTAGATAGACCTTGAAAATGGATATTAAGAATTTTAAAGATTTTCTCATGATTCGCTTTACATGCCTTCGGGCAGATAGCCGGGGTTCAGTAAATGTTTATTTTGTTTACTTCTCATTTCTGTGCTTCATAGCCATGGGGTCCAGGCAGGTGCTGTTCCTTGTGCACGAGAAACAATATTGCACAAAAGGTTGCCGTTTGGCAGGGGCTGTGGGGGCTGCCACACTGGGCCTGGCGTTTCTCAGAGCACAGGACCTAGGAGCTCTTGATGGGGAGTTCTGAGTTCACGCCCCCTATAGGTCTCTGGCACTATTTATTATTCCATGATTGTTCAAGTAACAGGTGACATCCAGAGTCCCCAGAGGATAGGGTTCCTAACCACTGTCAGATAAAAGCTGGAGCAGAACGATGACATTTATTCTAAAAGCTGGAGATTTTGACCTGTGTTGCTTTTATACAGTGGGTCTGATGTGGGTACTTGATTCTACCTGAAGGACACAAGTCATGTGAAATATGTTGGTCACGAATCTAATGGCTTGTAAAAAATTCCTGGGGCCTCTCAGCTTGCCATCATCCCAGGTTAATATTTATCTTTATATTAGATGGTGGAATAACACTGTAATTTTGAGTAATATTACCTGTGCTGCTCTGTATGTCACCAGAGTGTTCATGTTTGGCCTCTAAATTTATTTTCACAAAACTCTCACTGAATTATTTCAACAGGAGGACCCTAAAATGTCTTCCCGATAAAATGGCACTTTAAATGATGTGGGTTTGCTTAGTAAAGCCAGCTCATGTAACAAGCAAAAATCGATAACTCATTCCCCAGTGTTTCTCTGTCATTATCATCTCACAACTCACCCTGCTCCCAGGGAGGGAGTTAGCATTCTCCTTTAGAGTGAAAACGGGCAATGCCTGAAAAAAGCCCATAAATCTTGGTGAATAATTTCCAGGCAATACCAAGAGGCAAACTGTGGCTCTAATGACATTCTTGCAGGAGAATTGAACTTTTGAAAAACAAAAAACAAGCCTGGAAACTTTATTTTCATCCTCAGTCACTCTCTGAGCTTGTAGATCAAAACATATCTTCTGTTCTCAGGTGAGCACCCTGCGCACGGAAAAACCAAGAACTGACAGCTCGATGAATCCTCTCCACACCTAGGCAATGAATATGTAAGTTTCCTTATTTCATTCACCGAGATACTCATTAATATCTGTTTTGTTAGAGCGCTGCAGCTTAGATTATTTTTAAAGACTTCCACAAGCTAAAAAGTTAATGGCTTGTGTGTCACTGAGACCAGCATCATCTATTTGTCCAAAAACAAACTCTGAAGAGTTGCCAGAAAAAATGAATCTCTTGGTGGTTGTAGATTTGTCCAACTGCCTTGCCTGTCTAAGGAATGACACAAATCACTCCTTCTGCCTGTTGATAATAGTTCCTTATAAATGCAATCTGCCTTTACCTGGGTCAGTAAACACACACTAACTATGGCACACACTAACAAAGACTCACAGGACTCAAGGGACGATGCTTGCAAATTTTGCAATTTATTGTAGGAGAAGGATACAGTGTAGAAGCTGCATTAAGGATGTGTATCAGGGCCAACAGCTAGCTCAAGGAAAGTGTTGCAGAGAGGCTAGGTGGGAGGTCCAATGGCCCTGCCTCGGTAAGGACCATACCAGGGTGCACTTTCTTTCTGGGTCCAGGAACCATGGACATGTGGACAAAGCACCTACCGCAAGGTGACCTAAAATGCAGTCTCAGCCAGGCTTTCTTCTACTCAGCGATCACACAGGCATTTTCTTTCTGTACAATCAGCCAGAGACAGAGCCCTCCAGGTATTTCAATGAGACCAAGTGCAAATGATTGATCTCATTTACAATAACTGTTAATCAATAAAAAATGGAAACTTCTCAAAAGTATGTTCCATGTCTTGACCAGGAGTCAGTGCAATTCGGGTTCATTTCTCATTATAGTAAAACAGCTCACGCCAATGTCAGGACTGCTCTGGAATGAACCCTCCCAGCTCAACACAGGATTGCCTTTTACTTTCCTAGAACTGAGTGAGGAAATGTTCTTCTGACTTTAATTTAATTTTTATAAGAAGCATTGATTAAGTGCTCTCACAATTGG
>NW_012140636.1:2746589-2749569 GCF_000956105.1 Propithecus coquereli | reverse complement strand
ATTTCTACCAACTTCAATTTAGGAATCATATTGTTTTTAACAAAATAACTTCTCGAAAGTCAACTCAGATGATTACCGTGGAAAATATTCGGTGACAGAGCAAGACTGAAATTGGTGATTCAGAGTAGATTTCAATACCCAGAATTTATACTCTAGAACATAATGATCTCCAAATGCTCCTTCACTACCGGGATTTTTATTAAGGTCTATCATTAACAGGACTTGATGGCTCCTAAAACACTGGCCAACAAATCTCTTCCCGCTGCCTTTCCAGACTTATTCAAATATGTTTCCTTTACAAAACTGTGCTTACCCCACTCCAGAGAAGTTATATTATTCTACATATTTTTACTTATATTTGCCCAATACTGACATGTTTCCTAAAATATAACTAGAACAAAACCTGAAATGGTTAAGTTAATGTAAGTTCGCAAGTTTAGCCCAATGTGTCTACTATCACCTATTAAAAATTTTTAAAAATTTTAACAATACAGAAAAGAGTTGGCTAGAACAGATATCAGACTATCCATTACTCAAAATTAATAATTGTTATAATTTATTGATATCTTATTTGTTTCAAGGCCTAAGAAATAATAGTGTTAGTTAATGTGTATAAGTGGGCAACACAATAAAATTTGGCTATAAAAGTTCTTTGAAGTTGTCACGACTTCAGTATAGAAACTCTGGGCTTTTACCTCAAAATAAATTGTATCATTGTAGAAGCCAATAAATAATATTTCCGAGGAAACAGAACTCTGCAGCAACACACCGTCAGGGAAAATGGCAGTGGATGCCAAATTTTCTGAGTTTCTAGAGCCTTGATGAGCCATGGTTAGAGTTCTGGTCATTCTCTCCTGAGAAGACAGTCCTTTGTCCCCAAATCCTTCTTCTCTGGTTAGGTATCTGGTGTGGTGGATGTTCGTCCCTTCCACCCTCTCTGCTTCCTTTAAATATGTTCTCCCTCAAGCAAGGTCTTCTGCTGAAAAGGTAGCTCAGACACATTTTGGAGATTTAATGTAAAAGAAAAAGCCTACTAGGGTATAAGTAGATGATTTCAGAAAAGCAAGAAATATGGCAGTTCAAGGAGTTCCTTATAAGAACATACAAAGCTCAGCTTCAGTAAGAAATCTTGTTAAATGAAACATCACAGTGATGGACTGAAAAATATATGTGTAACCTGATTCATTTTAAATGTAATTCCCACTTATAGATCACGTACCAGAAAGCTAATATATATTATCACACGTTTAATGTGTAAAGTTGTAGGTATTATGAAGAAAACTTTCTAAGTTAGTTAGAGAATACATGATTCCACAGCAGAAGGAAAACGTTCCACCATAGAGCTTCGTTTCAAAGCATTAGTTGAATTTGAACAATTTAGAGGAGGTAAAAGCAGATCTGAGTTCATTACAATATTCCTTTGCTTAGAAAACTCCCGTAAAAGTTAAGTTCAATCCCCTTAGCGTGTCCACAAGGCCTTCCATGGTGCCCCAGCCTTCTCTAGCTCTTAATAATGCATGCTCCCCAGACTTCATTCGTACCTTCCCGACTGTCTTCCTCAATGAGCTCAAGCTCCTTTGGAGGAGACAGCCCTTCTTTCCTTTGTAATTCTCACTCCCCGTCCTATGGGAATCACACATTATTCATATATGATTAGCATACTAATACTAATTAGTATAGTGTGGTAATTACTCATTAAATGCATAGTCACCTTTCTTGCATATTTATTTTTACACGTAAAAGTTCATTAACAAAAAAGTGAAAAAAAGGGTAAAAATGAGCAAAACATTCCCAGATGTGTAAAATCGTACCCAGATTCATCTCCCACCTCCTCGGCCCTTCAACACTGGGCCCGTTCTCTGTGTTTCCCCCAAGGTGCCCTCGACTGTCCAGCTATAAATGGTCTTTCCTTCATCCTAACATATTGTTAATTGGCAAGTTATCCTATATCACTGCCATGTAATATTTCTTCATGGCTTAAACACCATTTTAGTATTTGGTCCCATGTGGGTAATGAAAAATAGAAAACAATGGAGAATAGAAAATGATTTAAAACCACTCATGAAACACCACCACTACTGGCATTGGTACATCTCCTTCCAGTTGTTTGTTCTCCCCAGGTGTGTGTTTTGTTTGCTTTTGCCATAGATATCGTTACGATAACTGTTATTAAAATCACACTATTATTAAAGATTTCTCACATTTTCTATTTTCAATTAGATAGACCTTGAAAATGGATATTAAGAATTTTAAAGATTTTCTCATGATTCGCTTTACATGCCTTCGGGCAGATAGCCGGGGTTCAGTAAATGTTTATTTTGTTTACTTCTCATTTCTGTGCTTCATAGCCATGGGGTCCAGGCAGGTGCTGTTCCTTGTGCACGAGAAACAATATTGCACAAAAGGTTGCCGTTTGGCAGGGGCTGTGGGGGCTGCCACACTGGGCCTGGCGTTTCTCAGAGCACAGGACCTAGGAGCTCTTGATGGGGAGTTCTGAGTTCACGCCCCCTATAGGTCTCTGGCACTATTTATTATTCCATGATTGTTCAAGTAACAGGTGACATCCAGAGTCCCCAGAGGATAGGGTTCCTAACCACTGTCAGATAAAAGCTGGAGCAGAACGATGACATTTATTCTAAAAGCTGGAGATTTTGACCTGTGTTGCTTTTATACAGTGGGTCTGATGTGGGTACTTGATTCTACCTGAAGGACACAAGTCATGTGAAATATGTTGGTCACGAATCTAATGGCTTGTAAAAAATTCCTGGGGCCTCTCAGCTTGCCATCATCCCAGGTTAATATTTATCTTTATATTAGATGGTGGAATAACACTGTAATTTTGAGTAATATTACCTGTGCTGCTCTGTATGTCACCAGAGTGTTCATGTTTGGCCTCTAAATTTATTTTCACAAAACTCTCACTGAATTATTTCAACAGGAGGACCCTAAAATGTCTTCCTGATAAAATGGCACTTTAAAT
>NW_012140636.1:2744758-2746539 GCF_000956105.1 Propithecus coquereli | reverse complement strand
GAGGGGTCAGGTCTTGATTGGTCTTCTCTAGTAGCAGGTGTGTGTGGATATCTTCACACTCCCTTGCTCACAAATACAGAGGAAGACTGTGTGTGTGTGTGTGTGTGTGTGTGTGTGTGTGTACGTGTGTGTGCATAAAAAAGGACAGAGCCTCTTTGGTGTGCTGGCAATATATAAGCAGAAAACTTCTGCTGACAGTGCTCTGTGTATTTAAATTATACATGTAAGCACTGCGCAGAATTTACAGCGTTTTGCTTGGAACTGAAATGAAAGCAAATGAGAGCACTTAAAACAAAAACCGTCAGCCGCCGCATTGCTGCTCCCATTGCAACGCCATGTAATTATCTCGGGCAGCTTAGATGAGCTGATAGATTGGGAGGGGGCACCAATGAGGTTTTCTCTGGCTTTGCAGTAAAACCCACTTGTCTGCTGAATCCAGCACCACTGTTTGTGGTGTGCATACTACAAGAGGCAGCTTTTAATGAACACCTCTATTATCTAAGAATTATGGATCAGGGAGGTATTGAACTTCAGTTTGGCATCTTAGAAACATGTGCTCATTCTCAGCTCTGTTCTGTTATTCTGATATGGCCGACTCCTTAGGATTGACACAAATTTTTATTTGAAAAGAACAGTGTCACTGAAGTTCTGATAGCTTAGCTTCCCGCTCTGTGGGGGCTCAGAGTTTGAAGAATGGAATTGAAGTCAGCCTATCTGGATAGAGAAGTGTGGGAAGATCTCAAAGGCTGAGGTTTTAAAAAACGTGCGTGGGAAGGAAACCGAAATTGAAATCATCTATTAATACCAAATGCTAATAGTTATTACTCCCATCATCACAAATAAAGTTTTATTACCTCCTACTAGTTCAAGGCATTGTGTTACGCACAGGAGTTACCAAAAGAAATCATAATTGATCATTCCTTCCAAAAGCTTATTGTCTAGTATAGAAGATAATTCATATAGCTTAAAGAGGAGGATTTTTTTGACTTACTGCTGATGTGAGCAGGTGAAATGAATTGATTAAATGGCAAACTAAAAGTGACATGGCATTGCTTATACTTCAGTCTGCATAGCAGTGGGACAAGTGACGACCTCTCAGTCAGTTACACATGAGCTCGTGTCTAGGTTCTGTCAGTTACCCTCTCAACTCTAAAATGGCAATATTAAAGTTCTGAGAAGATCAAGTAAAATAATGCATGCAAATCATTTAGCACATGGCTAGCCTATAAGCCAAGCATGAAAAATAATAACTTCAAAACAAAAAGAAAATTAAATGCGGCAGAGAGCTAATACGGATTAGTAATTAGGTATGTAAGATTGGAGCGTAAATAGAAATTACGTCTTGGAAAAGTTTGGGCTCTTTTCCAACAGGCATTGAAAAAACTCTAAATGTTATTTCAGCTTGGTAGTACCTTAAGGAACCAAGAAACAGAAGAAAAATGAACAGATCTTTTTTATTTTGCTCTTTTAATGCATGAAGGAAGAAAAAACATACCGTCAAGAACATTTCCCAAAGAAAACATGCAATATTGGCACTTAAAATAGCATCTTAAGTGGCACGATTTAATGACATGGGATTATATTAATATTTCCTTCTCTAGGTCTATTTTAGGAGATAGTTTTTAGCTAAAGATCAGGGAAGACTACATTGCCCTTGCTGAGCCCATTTAATTAACAAGATATTAATATTTTACTAAGGAAGTAAGAGATTCACACCCTTAAGATACAAACATCAGTTTAAAGATATCTATGTGTGCCCACCATTTAGCCTCATTAATATT
>NW_012140636.1:2742910-2744708 GCF_000956105.1 Propithecus coquereli | reverse complement strand
CAACTGGATTCTTTTGCTAGTAACAAAAAAAATAGAAATTGAAAATAAAAATATACTGCCTAATATCAACAAATATAAAATATTTAGGGATAAATTTTACAAAATATGTGCACTTATCATACACTTAACACTGTGAAACTTCTGAGAGAAATTAAAAAACTCTAGATCAAGAATTAAAAGACTCAATGTTATTAAGATGTCACTTGTACTTAAGTTGATCTACAGATTCATCACAATTCCAAATCAAATCCAGTTTTCCTTTTTGTAGAAATTGATAAGATGCTTCTAAAGTTTATATGGAAATGCAATGTACTTAGACTAGCTAAAACATTTTTTAAAGCATAAAATTGGAAAACTCTCACTACTAGATTTACAGACAATATAAAGCTACAATAATCATGACAGCGTAGTATTGACTTAAGAATAGAATTTAATCAATGGAACAAAATAGAAATTCCAGAAATAAGTAAGTGTATACTTTTCCTCCCATACACACATACATTTATGATTAATTGATTTTTGATGAGGGTGTCGCAGTAATTCAAGGGGAAGAAACATTCTTCTCAACAAATGGCTCTGATACAATAGGACACCTATCGGCAGAAAAAATGAAACTCAGCACTTACCACACACCACACACAAAAACAAGGCAAAATGTATTATAAACCTAAACATTGAATCCCGATCTATAACATTTGCCTTCTTCATAATCAATAAATATTACCTAGATTAGACACAAAAAGACCAAAACTAAAAACGAAATGATAAATTGAATTTTATCGGAACTAAAAACTTCTGTTCTTCAAATGAGCATTAATAAACTAAAAATGCAAGCTAAAAAACAGAAGAAAGTATCTACGTCATATATGTCTGACAGATAACATGTATTTAGAATATGTAAGGAACTCACAAAACTTAAAAATGTTAAATCAATCCACTAAAAAAACAGGGAAAATATTTGAAGTGACAACTTAACAAAAGAAGATATATGACTTGCCAATAAGCACATGGAAAGACACTCAATATCATTTTGTCATCAGGAAAATGCAAATTTAAAACCACAGTGAGATACCATGACATATCCGCAGGCGTGACTAAAATTATAAAGGCCAGTAACACCGGTGTTGGTGGGAACATGGAAGAACTAGAATTCTCATATATTGTAATGGGAATGTAAACTCATACAACCATTTGAAAAACAATTGAGCAGTTTCTTTAAAAATTAAACATGTTTCTCATATGATGCAGCATTTCTACTTTTATGTATTTACCTAAGAGAAATGAAAATATATGTCCTGGCTATACAAAGACCTTTAACCAAATGTTCATTGTAGCTCTAGTCACAATAGCCAAAAGCTGTAAACAACAGATAAACAAACTGTGGTTTAGTCATACAATAGAATATATTCTATATCCTAGAATATATAGAATGTATGCTATATTTTATTGCACAGTGGTACAATAAAATGGAACTACTGGAACACCCAAGAAAATGGACAAATCTCAGAAACGTTATGCATTTTGCTTCAAAAAAGAAAGCAGATACAATGGAGTGCATACTTCATGACTCCATCATATGAAATCCTAGAAATCAGATCACGCTGCCTGGAGCCAAGGATGGAGGGGAATTGCCGGGAAAGAAGCACAGGGGAACTATCCGGTGTGATAAAATGTTCTGTAGTTCGATTACGGTGTTGATTATAGGGGTGTATATATTTACCAAAACTCAAGTTATACAATAAAGTGGGTGTATCTTTGTATATAAAATATAAGAGAAACAAAATTTAGTTGGGGGCTA
>NW_012140636.1:2740531-2742860 GCF_000956105.1 Propithecus coquereli | reverse complement strand
TACATATGGTTGGCAGATCTGTGTTTTTTGTCTACCTGACATATTTAAATTTGTGAGGATCAACCTAGGACATAGTCAAACCTTCATCAATGAACATGCCTGATTTTGCCGGATTTTTTTCTCTGTTGAGCTCTATTTGTGGTCATTTAAGATTTTATGGGCTTCTGAAAAGAAAACTGGGTATGTTCTTTAAAGCTTGGATTTTGAGTGACTATAATTTCAAGACTCTGAAACTGCTAATTACTGCCTAATATTTAAGATGCCCATCATTGTAGTTAATTAAACCTACCCTGAAACGAGAATGCGTGATGGATTATCCACAGACATTTTCCTTAAAATTTCCCCCAGACACAAACAAGACTTTTCATGTTCCACTAAATGAGTATACTTTGTCCCTATTTCCAGAGGATTTGTCCTTTGGGCTTGAATATATCTGTTTTCTGTTCGGGATACTTTTTTAAAGAAAAAACTGTTTTGATAAATAATGGGAAAACATTCATCTTGCCATCAATATCACATTTCTGAACTTGAAGTCAGAAATTTTACCAAAGTCAAGGTCACCAAGAATAATTTGAAAGCTTCCAAAGAATTGCTTAAAAGTGTTTTCAAGTCTGATCAAGAATTCTGACATTTAGAAATAAATAAGAAGATACAAATATTTAAAATCATGTTTTCTTTAAAAAGAAAAGAAAAGAAAAGAAAATCTACCAAAGTGATTGTGGGAAATAACATTAGTAAGCTAACACCATATCCAACACTCACTCTGTACCAGGCACTGTGCAGAAAACTTCACATTCATCATTTCAGTTAATCACCGCAATAAGGGCGAGCTCAGTGGCTCACACCTGTAATCCCAGCACATTGGGAGGCCAAGGATGGAGGATCACTTGAGGTTAGGAGTTCAAGACCAGCCTGAGCAGGAGTGAGACCCTATTTCTGCAAACAATAGAAAAAATTAGCCAGGTGTGGTGGCAGGTGCTGGGAGGAGTAGGTCCCAGCTACTTGAGAGGCTGAGGCGAGAGGATTGCTTAAGCCCAGGAGTTTGAGGTTGCTGTGAGCTATGATGACCCCACTGCACTCTAACTAAGGTGACAGAGAGAGACACTGTCTACAAAAAAATTATCACAAAAAAAATAATAAGAGACAATTCCTAAAATTCCTAATATACTGGCAGCAGCAGCAACATCTCCATTTTAAAGATGTGGAAATCAAGATAGAAAGTTAAGTAACTTGTCAAAGGTTGTACAACGAGTAAACAGAAAATACTTGAATTCCAAGCTGTGTCCAAATCCCTGTCCTTCATCACTATATTGCTTAGTATTTATAAGCCTCAGCTTGCTTATCTATAAAAAGGGATGAAAGCATTATGCTCCCAAGGACCAGACTTATCTCACTATAAACAATTTAAAAATGAACAACTATTTCAGACAGTGGACAACAGGAAGAACTGGACTGGGATCTATGAGCAAAGAGAAAAAAAAATGGTGAGCCCTATGACTGCCCCGTCTTTGGCACATTCCAGACCAGCCGCATGGCAGAGGATCCCTAACTAGAGCCTGATAGTTACAGAGTTGAGGAGACACAGATTGGAGCCAGACAACTAAAGTGGCTGTAATTCACGGAGCACAGAACCAGAGAGAAGGCAGCCACACGGCGAAAGACCTCAAAACAAATTGCATAGGTAGCTTTGTATCTGTTGATGATTGGACAGGAAGCTGTGAACACACTTAGGATGAAACGCCATGAGACCAGGCAAAGAACAACTGGGAAAAAACAACTGGATAGTTCTACGCTGAAAATGTCTAGATCTCATACAGAGCAGAGAAGCATTCTCTGGTTGACCATATCCCCCAAATCCTCATTGCTCACTTTGTTTAATGACCCCAGAATGGTTACACCTTAGTCGTAGTGCGGAGACACTTCTAGTGTAAAGAAGACTCCAGATAAGTGCTCACACAGCTGAAAAGTAGCCTGGAAAGAATTAAACTAACCCACAAAATATTTAATAGCCCTCCAGCAAAGTCTAACAATCTTTTATAACTATATCAAAATATAGCATAACGACAACTCAACAACATAAAATTCTAAATATCCATCATCCAATTATATAAAATTATATACCTGTCCCCACATAAGTAAATTATGAACCATAACCATGAGAAAAATTAATCAATAACAATAGACCCAATCAGAAATGATAAAAAGGATGGACACTTCACAAGTAATTCCATGAGATTGCTATTATCCTGATTAAAAAAAACAAAACAAACAAAAAAAAAACAGCTAAAGACATTACAAAAAAGAAAACCTGCAGGCTAACAGCCCTCAT
>NW_012140636.1:2738136-2739590 GCF_000956105.1 Propithecus coquereli | reverse complement strand
TCATGACAGTGTAGTATTGACTTAAGAATAGAATTTAATCAATGGAACAAAATAGAAATTCCAGAAATAAGTGAGTATATATTTTTCCTCCCATACACACATACATTTATGATTAATTGATTTTTGACGAGGGTGTCGCAGTAATTCAAGGGGAAGAAACATTCTTCTTAACAAATGGCTCTGATACAATAGGACACCTATCGGCAGAAAAAATGAAACTCAGCACTTACCACACACCACACACAAAAGTAAGTCAAAATGTATTATAAACCTAAACACTGAATCCCGATCTATAACATTTGCCTTCTTCATAATCAATAAATATTACCTAGATTAGACACAAAAAGACCAAAACTAAAAACGAAATGATAAATTGAATTTTATCGGAACTAAAAACTTCTGTTCTTCAAATGAGCATTAATAAACTAAAAATGCAAGCTGAAAAACAGAAGAAAGTATCTACGTCATATATGTCTGACAAATAACATGTATTTAGAATATGTAAGAAACTCACAAAACTTAAAAATGTTAAATCAATCCACTAAAAAACAGGGAAAATATTTGAACTGACACCTTAACAAAAGAAGATATATAACTTGCCAATAAACACATGAAAAGACATTCAATATCATTTCATCATCAGGAAAATGCAAATTTAAAACCACAGTGAGATACCACGACATATCTATCGGCGTGACTAAAATTATAAAGGCCAGTAGCGCCAGTGTTGGTGGGAACATGGAAGAACTAGAATTCTCACATATTGCTAATGGGAATGTAAACTCATGTAACCATTTGGAAAACAATTGAGCAGTTTCTTTAAAAGTTAAACATCTATTTCTCATATGATGCAGCATTTCTACCTTTATGTATTTACCTAAGAGAAATGAAAATATATGTCCTGGCTATACAAAGACCTTTAACCAAACGTTCATTGTTGCTCTAGTCATAATAGCCAAAAGCTGTAAAAAACAGATAAACAAACTGCGGTTTAGTCATACAATAGATTATATTCTATATTCCAGAATATATAGAATGTATTCTGTATTTTATTGCAAAGTGGTGCAACAAAATGGTACTACTGGAACACCCAATAAAATGGACACATCTCAAAAACGTTATGCATTTTGCTTCAAAAAAGAAAGCAGATACAATGGAGTGCATATTTCATGACTCCATCATATGAAATCCTAGAAATCAGATCACGCTGCCTGGAGCCAAGGATGGAGGGGAATTGCTGGGAAAGAAGCACAGGGGAACTATCTGGTATGATAAAATGTTCTGTAGTTCAATTACGGTGTTGTTTATGGGGTGTATTTACCAAAACTCAAGTTATACAATAAAGTGGGTGTATCTTTGAATATAAGAGAAACAAAATTTAGTTGGGGGCTACTATCATTTATGTATTATTTTCAACATAATTATTCCCTTAGAAACCAATGAACTCAAGTTAT
>NW_012140636.1:2736164-2738086 GCF_000956105.1 Propithecus coquereli | reverse complement strand
GTTATTGTTGAAACCAACGCACTGAACTTGGAGGAATTATATGATGTGAAAGGAAGCAAAGACTAATATGGGTACAGACACACAAACAGAGACTGTCAACTAATGAAAAAAAAGCATTAATGAAGCAAGATCCACTTCTTGAGAAGATTGTCAATGTCAACTGCATGCTGATGAATTTCCAGTTTGTTCCTATATAGGTTGCTTCTCTTTGAGAAAATGATTAAAACAATATTAGTCGTGAGCATTATCCTATTCACACAAATTTAGATGTTTACCTAGTTGAACTATGCTGCAAACTTTTGACTTCACTTGGAAACTCACCTACCCAGGAGTATCGTTCGGTTGAACAAAAAGTGACTGAGACCTTCCTCCTTGCCAAGGATGGGGCCAGGTATAAAGAGAGACGTGATAAATAAGACAGTGGTATGTACAGACAGACAGGGTGCCCTGAACATTAGTGGAAAATTTCTTAGAGGCGGCATTGGAGCTGAGACTTACAGAACAAGGAAAACAGTGGCCTAAGTGAAGAGAGGAAAGATTTTTCTAGGTGCAAGGAATAGCTCATGCGAAGGCAAAGGATTGTGAAACCATATGGTATGTGAAAGAAATTATAAAAAACTTTAAAAATTGTTATAGCAATCTGATATGGCTGCAACATTCAACTAATGTCACTACATTTTTTAGAAAACATATCAGTTTGCAGCTGATTAGATATTTATAGAAACCAACCTGGTCCTTCACTATAGACAGCTGGAAAGCACTCTCGAGAGTCCAGTTCAATGGCAGGAGGGCTGGGAAGTGAAACTTAGTGCACTGGGTCATGGGAGGCCTTGTTTCCCAGAATAAACCATAAAGGGCTTCACAAGGCTGGAGTGAATCACGAACTTTCCTCTTTCATGACTGTCATTAGGAAGTCATTTATCATTTTGAGGGACCACCCCCTGACCTTGGATATAAAACACACCCAAGAAACTGGTTCAGTATTTGAGGGAGAGGCCTGGTCTGCAATCACCCCGATAATCATGGTGCTCCTTCTGCTACAACATGCTCTGGCATGTGTGTCAGCCACAGACACTCTGGAAAGAGTGTCACATGTGTGTCAGCCACAGATGCTCTGGAAAGAAGCCAGAGCTACCCCACTCCATAGCTAAGTCTCGACATGGGACTCTTGGACCGCTGTCCCCAGGTCATGGCGGCAGCATCCAACTTTGCCCTGTGTAAGACGACAGTATGGCCATCCCATCAAAGGACCTGCCTCTGCCAACTGTACCATGAAAGAGCGGGGACAGATTTCCACCACTAGTACCCCGTCCCCCCCACACACCCCGTGTCATCCTCTTCCCAGGCTCTGCAAACCACCAGCACTGCCACCAACACACCCACCACCTCACCATGCCCGGTCAGGTCGATGTTCTTTCCCACCTGTAGCACAGAATCCTGTTTTGGACCAACACAGAAAGTTGTCTCTGTACTGCAAACAAGGAAAACCCCAAATACTAAACTAAAAGCCTGGCTATCCTTCCCGTGAAGAGGAAACAAGAGAGTTGCCTACCATTCTTCTACCTGATGGGTTCATGGCCACACAGCTTGAAAGTTGCCCATGAATTTCTTAATTATTCACATTGTCACCTCCAGCAACAGATCTTGAACTGCATCCTATTAGTGATGGGGTACAGTTAAGGGCTTTAATCAGAAGAGGAGTGTGATGAGATTTGTGCTTGATATACACCACGTGGGTTTCACTTGGAGACTGATTCCAAAAATTGCAGGGTTGGAGGCGGGGAGTTCGGGTCTATTGCAGTAGTCTGCTGCAGAGTGACAAGGGCTTAGATTAGGTCTGCAGCTACAGTAAAGATGGGGATGAAGAGGCTGAGTATCATAGAGAATTGTCTGCAAGACAAAAGTCTCGAGAAGTATTGACC
>NW_012140636.1:2732494-2734134 GCF_000956105.1 Propithecus coquereli | reverse complement strand
TGTCGTGTCCATGACCTATGCTCACTGCCCAGCTGCTAACACAGTGCTGTCACAGACGCTCAGCAATTGCTTGTTAAATAAAAGGTGCATTCTGTGCCTCTCTGGCCAGTAGCAGAAGACAGAGACAGAGGAGCAGCATCCTGACGTACACATCAGGAAGAGAATTTCATCCCTTTCTAGCCAGCAATTGGGGGTGGATTAAAACGAGAGGAATCTGGGAGTTTGTCCATCCCTTTGCAATGGCCATTACCAAGTGCAAAGTCTGGGAAGATGAGCATGGAGATGCAGTCCAGCCCTAGCTAGTATATGGTAAGCTTCCTTCCACACTAGCTACGTTTGCTTTGCAACCCAGTGGCTAGGAAATGGTCATTTTCTAGATTACCAAAATGCTCAAATATTAGTAACTAATTGTCCAACTTAGATAAGGACAGTCTTCTTCTGTTCAGTTGGAGAAAAAAGAAAGAAAGAAAAGATGTGTAGGAGACAAGGCATAGTGCTGACCCAAACCAGTTTAATGGAAGAACGTGTCCTCCAACTCCCATTCCTTTCTATTTTTGTACTTTAAAAAATATTCCTAGCCTCTGATTTCATGTCTTTTGATTTTCAGAGGGAAATAACTTTTTTTGTTCTTCTGTGTAATTCTGGGATTACATAACAACATTCTGAGAAGTAAAAATCAGAAAGTAATGGGAAAAAACAAGTTTGACATCTGTCAATTCTATTCGTCTTACTTTTTTTCTTTAACATATTTCTATCACTGTACTTTGAATTTAAAAACCAGTCAGTAATTACTTTCTAGGTTGTCAGCTAGAAGCTAGATACCAACTTAGAGATTCAGGATAAATAGGAATCTATTTATCAGACCTAGAAGTTTGGGGAAAGAAGTCTTTGGGTCTGTATGCAACAGCAAACAGTAATATAGAAATAATCACCTATGTTCAAAATTTCCACAGCAAAATAAGATTCTAGATATATTTAATGCTTTCTGCTTCATACGTTTATCATCTATTTTGTGCAGGGTATTATATTTACTGTAAATTGGCCGGGCAGATAGGAATTTCAAAATACTTATAAGTTAGGATTCTTGCTCTCCATAAAGCTTTATGTGGTGGGAACATAAAATTGTGTACAAGAACGGTAACAAACATTTAGAAACAGCTGAAATGTCCAATGATATAGAAATTATAAAATAAATCATGCTCTGTCCAATGACATTATACAACTAGTAAAAGTAATTCTCAGAATATTTTTTAATGACATGCAAACATGTCCAAGACATAAAGTTAAATGGGAAAAAAACAATTTTGGAGTGGAACAGATAGCAATTTGACTGCTTGAGTCCAACTCTGGACTGTTGTCAAGGAGGGATCTGCTGCTGCCTGCTGCTCCCTCATCGATAGGTCTCATCTCCCTTCTGTTGCAAGACACCTGTCAGGCTGAGAAGTGAAGGGAGTTTCAGACCAATGAAGAACTGAAGCGTTGGAAGGTCCAGTAGCTTGTCTGAAAATCACATCCTGGAGACCCTCAGCAATGTGGAATGTCAGACATTTCTATTTTTCTCCCAGGTACAAGTCCCTGTATGTCTGTGCTTTTCTAAATGGCACCTTGATAATCTAAGAGCATCTCTGTCAACTTCCAGA
>NW_012140636.1:2726464-2728374 GCF_000956105.1 Propithecus coquereli | reverse complement strand
AATTTGTCATTTATTTGGTCTTTCTATTTGTCATTCGCAGTATGTGACAAGGTTGCTAGGGCATTTATGACACTTTATACTGCAGTCATTAAGATAATAGGATCAAGATTTTTCATTAATCCATTTGGTCGATACTATCTCTGTGTATTTTTTTATTTCTTTTCCAGCAATCATTGCCAAATCTCTGGTTTGTAGAAAATTAACACTTCATAAATACATAATTATGATATTATTCTTCAATGTGTCACTTTCCTAAAAATACCATAAGATTATAGCTGCCACTCCATCAGGAGCAAATTCTTCTCTTGAAAGCTGACAGAGCAACCTTGACCACTTCCTTGACACGTGGGATCAAAATGTCAAGTTGGTTGGGGAAAGCCTTGGAACTAACCAGTTGCCAGTGGCAGCTCTTTAACTTCTATTATTTTCTAAGCTGATTTCAGTGCTAAATTATCACAGTGATCCAAGGGCAGTATGGTGGAGAGGGAATGGTATATTTAAAACTGCCTTTTAAAATTTCTTTCGTTGTAATGTGTTTGACAACTTCCAGCTTTAGGGGTTATATAATCATCTTGATTTTAGCTTCCTGATGTTTGGGCTATTTATAATCAAGGACATCAAGCAAGCATAAGCATATCTAAATTTCTGACTGGTGTCTCTTCAAAAAAGATGGGGAAGAGGAAAAAAGAAAGGAAAAGGAAGAGCAGAGAGCAAAGCCAAGGATCTCCACTGCATAAGCCTTCCCGTTAGGGCTGCTGTGCTCATGTTCAATTCCAGCCTGGAAGTCTTCCAATGGGCGACACAGTGAGAGGAAAATGCCAAGCAGGAAGCACTTATCTTCAGAAGGACCCTATCCCCACATCCCTAGAATGCTTTCCTGAGTCCTCAGCAAAGCCATGTTGTCGCACAGAACATATTGCAGAGAAACAAACTCCTCTGCAATTTAAATGACTACAAGTAATACGTTATTCTACCCAGGAAAACCATTTTCTCTTCCTTTCATGAGCATTGTCAGAAGAGAATTTATAAGAATTGAAAAGAGGAAAAGCTCTTTAATGGTCACAAAAGAATAAAATCTGTCCTAGTTCAAGAATTGCACACAAAGAATGTGCATTCGTCTAACAACTATAGCATTAAATCTTTAAAAAAGTCCAAGTGATAAGAGGATTGAGAAATTTACAGAGCGATCCATGGCGTGTTGTAGCATCAATCTCAAAGGTAATGTCTGCATTTTTATAAACCCACTTAAACTTGTGTTGAGATAGGATATTTTGTTTTCAAGTCAAAATTATCTTTAATCAGATGTTTTTTGATTATCTGATTTGGATGATCTACTTTTTATGCCTGGCTTATTGTAAGCTTTTTATTCCGGGACACAGTTCAAATGTCACTGCAACAAGGGAAAGCCTGTATTTAGATCAAAGTCAAGACTTTCTATGTGTTTGTTCCGCCTGGCAATATGAATATAATTTAAGTCTATCAATAGTCAAAACATAAACAAGAGCTAATTAACTGGCACTATTGTCACCTGAGAATATGTGGATGTTGTTGCTGACACACAGGCTGTAATCAGCCGCAGAGAAAGACTTCTAAATTCTCCTTGCTGAGCTGAAATATTCTACTACATATGGTTGGCAGATCTGTGTTTTTTGTCTACCTGACATATTTAAATTTGTGAGGATCAACCTAGGACATAGTCAAACCTTCATCAATGAACATGCCTGATTTTGCCGGATTTTTTTCTCTGTTGAGCTCTATTTGTGGTCATTTAAGATTTTATGGGCTTCTGAAAAGAAAACTGGGTATGTTCTTTAAAGCTTGGATTTTGAGTGACTATAATTTCAAGACTCTGAAACTGCTAATTACTGCCTAATATTTAAGATGCCCATCATTGTAGTTAATTAAACCTA
>NW_012140636.1:2723602-2726414 GCF_000956105.1 Propithecus coquereli | reverse complement strand
ATATATATATAAATGTTATCACCATTTAAATTGTTGTAGAGGTCATGAAAATGGTTGTCACTTCTACACGAGAGCATAAAGAACTAAAAGTTTAGAAAACCTAGATTATGCCAAAATGCACAGTAGATGTTCAAAGAAATAAATCCAGCATTGGTGGGGTACAATTCGATTGTGAACAAAATGTCAGGGGTTTGGCACAATCATGATAAGGTATATACAGGAGTTTCTAGAGATAAGACCTACATTTTTAATACGAGTGAGGGTCCCTCACGATTTTCAAAGAGAGTCATTAACATCATAATCCTCTTAGACCCACCTGGCCCAGACCCACTCTCCCTCTAAATCCTTTCCTCAGTAGCAGGTTTCCAACTCTGCAGTCACTGTCTAAGTACGTCTGTCCGCTCAGCACATGGTGCCTCTGACACCAGCTCAGTCCTTGAAACTCTGTGACAGTGTTTTCCCCACAACTTCACTGGCAGTTCATTTTGTTCCGTTCTCTGAAGATTCTTAGCTTATACTTTAATTTCATCTGTACTTTTCCTCTCTTGGATTTGAGCCACTGTTTTAAGCCACGACTCCAAGGGGTATGAAACAAACGCCGATTGATGGAAGCAGTGACACAGCTCAGCTCTAACTCATGTATGTTTATGATCACACACACACACACACAACACACACACACACAACACACACACACACATGCACACACCTCTTCCTATAAGAACACAACAATTCTCTCAGCACTTTCTCTTCTAAACTATCCAATGCAATTTTAAGTCCATTTTCTCGAAGGAGGTTATAACCAATTATGCAACCCTCATCCACACATTCTTCTCACCACCCCACACGCAAAGATCGTCCCCAGTCTTCGCCACTCTGGCTCCTGGTCAACCACGCTTTCGAATCCAGCACCAACCACTCATGCTAGGTGAAGCTGACTCTCAGCAAACCACATGAAGCTGCATTTTCCAAGCCCTTCCAGTTTTTGTCAACCCTCTTTCTTCAGTGACTATTAACTCCATGCAATGCCTTGACTACTCCAAATTCTGGGTATTACTACCATCCCCGGAAACACTCCTCCCCTTATAGGACTATCTTCTCTAACTCTTAGTCTTAATGATTTTCTCTAAAGGCTCGTAACAGGACTCAAGTGTCACTCTTTCTCTAACTCATTTCACACTTTACATAACTCTCCGATATCTCACGGTACCTTGTCATTACTTTTTAATGTATAGCCACCCCAAATCTCTACCTGCCATGGGTCTGGAAAGAATTCTACCATGGCACAGATCTAGCCATTAATAGGCACTCAGTATATGTTTGTGGAATGAATGATTGATCTTAATACAATTTTTCACATAGCAAAGTTTCCAAATCAAGTCATTAGCCTTTGTTATAGAGATATGACTAGGTGACAAGGAAATAAAATTGGCACTAAGATTTAATGAAACCAACCACAACAGGGAAACCTAATCAAAATTATTGATAATGTATTTTTGCTCTCTGTTCATGCTACGAAAAAGGAAGACCTGGAATCCCAAGAACCTGTTGGCAATTGTTTCAATAAGCAGAATTCTTCTAGAATACACCGTAGTTTCAGAGTTATAAAAATACCCCTCTTCCATGAAGGAAGTTTATACTAATGTAACAATTGTGGTATTTATATGTTTATCAAATAAATTATTTATTTTGACCATCTAGAATATTCCCAGCACCAAAACTATGTCAGAAGTAAAATGGCAAGACAAGCATAATCACTGCCCACATAGAAAAAGGGGAAAATTCATACAATTGCCTGAATCTAGAAGTAAAATGATAAAACAGGACTGCAAAGCACAATCATTGCCCCACACATACTTTGCTTCCAAAAAAGAACAAACCTGTTGTTCTGCAAGAGCAAGATAATGGAAAGGAAAATATCATTTTCTTTTCTCCCTGCTTGTGCCACTCAGAGAGAGGATATGAACCAACTAAAACATTTCATCTGAATTTTGCTGCTGGATAGATCCTACTTTTGGAGGCAAACGCGGTGACGTTCCCTCCCCACTTGCCCCAGTGTAGCAAACCTATCTTTCTATATCCACACAGAGGTGGCCAAGCTCAGAGAACAACTGGTCAGCAAGTAGCAACAGTTCTTAAGAACATTCATAAAAACAGTCCTCGGACTAGGATAGTCTGAGTATTATTCTTTTTCATCTATTGCAAATTGCAGCAGAAGAAAGTTGAGGTGGCAGAGCTTGAGAAGGGGGTGTCATGTGTGAACCTCAATGAGGTTGTATTAGGTAAAAGCCTGTCAAACTCCAGAAACTGAAATAGAAGCTGTGAGCAGTAATTTGCTCTCTTGCCGTGCCTAGGAGAAGACTGAACAAAGAGGACGAACATTCCAGTAGGTGGCACATGCCATCAAAGGCGATCCATATGCCATATTTGTTTACAAACACCAGGTGTACACCTATTTCCTGCGAGGAAGAACAAACAATAAGCTACTTAAAGAGAGTCTATGCAGTACAGCTGCAGGACGGAACAGAGCTGATCTCAGAAAAGGGCACAGGTCTAAAACCGATTTACCGTGAGAATCAGGACCAGCCTTGAAGAGCATGACCTCTGCCACACAGAAAACCCACACCAGCAGCAGAGCACGAGAGGCAATGGTAGCATGTTAGGGCCAGTGTTTGGAAGATTCCAGGGGAACCAATACAACAAAGGAATTAAAATTCTTCATTGAGGCAGCAAAAAGTAGGGAAGAAAGAGGGGGAGAAGATAAAACAAGAAATGAGAAAAAGGTCTGTAATGAGTATATAAGGTGCATTTT
>NW_012140636.1:2722337-2723552 GCF_000956105.1 Propithecus coquereli | reverse complement strand
TGCCCTCTGCAAAATCCTAATTAAAAACATTGCAAGATGTGTTACCCTCTCTCTCTTATGTAAAGACTCACACAATAGGTGCCATTTTGAATTTGTGCTGCTAAAGTTTGTCTCTGCAGATGAGCTTGTATGATTTCTGTTATTAAACAGTATGGAGTCCCATTTTGCCAAAGTTATCAGAACCCTCAGAATTAAATCAGTATATAAATTCATTAAATTAATATGCCTGATAACAAAAAGTAATAGGGCATTTACCCCATTATTATTTTTATTTGTTTCCTTTTTCATTGTGCTTAATTTTTAAAGCAAACTTAAACACGTGTTAGAAAAAAGTATAATGCTCACCCTGCCTACCCTCCCTGCAAAAGTCTAGGGCACCCTTCAGCAGTGGCCTCCTAGTGGTTGGTGTAGTGCTGTGGGAGTCTTTCTGGAAAGAAGTCCAGTGATAAAATTACATCAAGGAGACAATCTGAGTATCATCACAGTGTCACATTCTGAATCACAGCTTGATCCTTTCACCACGTCCAGTGGCAGATACCTACCGTTAAATTAAGCTTATCCTACAGCTCCCTCCTTACATGTTTTAAGCTCAGCCTAAAGGTTTCTCCTTAGTGAACTGTAACCTAACTGGATGTGTAAATGGACTGGAACCTACTCTTGCGCCTGTTGCTGAGTTTTGGCCACTCAAAGGCACCAACCATTTAAACTGTGTTCAAATAAGACAAACACCAAGCTGTAATCAATTCAGATGTTTCTATACCTTACTTCCATTTTCTGCCCATCACTTTCTTTTTTCTGCCCATAAGTTTTCTCTGACCAGGCAGCAGCACGAGACTCATCCTAAACCTCTTCTGGTTTTGGGGGCTGCCTCATTCACAAATCATTCTTTGTTCAGTTAAACTCTATTAAATTTAATTTGTCTAAGTTTTTCTTTTAACACTACCAACTGAAATAACGATCTGTTCTTATCATCCTTGAGAGAGTCATCTCAGCACTATTTCAGCACTATAAATACCTGATCTGGGTTAGGAAGTAGTGTGGGTAACTAGAAGACACGGTAACATAGCAAAATGTGGTGTATCTCCACCCACAGGACACCTGAACACCTATATAAATAAAGTCTCAAGAACCTTCTTGGGTATATTATAGCTTTTCAATTTATACAGAAGTTATTTTTAAATTACCTGAGGATGAAGATATGTCTGTGTATATATA
>NW_012140636.1:2720150-2722287 GCF_000956105.1 Propithecus coquereli | reverse complement strand
ACAGTTGCACAATTTGGTTACATGGATAGGCAATCTAAAAGTCATACCAAATTATATTTTGCATCTGTCTGTTTTTTTAATTCAATATCTCACCACATGAAGGAATTTCTGGACCATAGCTACGTGTTCTGAAATCTCCCTTTTTTGTCTCATCCATTTTGTTCATACATTATACCTACCTTTCTCAAGTCTCCTCCACCGGTTCTCTGAAAAATTCCTCATCGGGCCCTCTCTCATGGCTTCTCTTTCCTTTTTCCTTCTTCTCATCCTAATTCCTTACTATAAAATCTCAAAGAACCACTTGGACTAGCAAAGGCAAAAAACTCCAAAGAAGCTGAAAGAAGAGAAAGAAAAACAAAGAGAAAAGAAAAGAAAAGAAAAGCTAAAACCTCTATCCTCTATTAAAAGAGAAGGAAATTCAAAATTAAATAACTCTTCTGTCCTATTACATATCCACTCAATAAACATTTAGCACCAAAGAAATAAGTTCCAAAGAAGCAAAAATGAGATAAAAATTCATGCTATTAAGGGGCTCTGGTCTAATGTATGTGTGTGCATGTTTGCATATGGGGGAGGTGTTATTAAAATAGTTCCATTTAAATTTTATTAGTAACTGGACTGAGACAATTACCATAAAAAAACAAAAAAATGGTAAAATTGACAGAATTCTGTAATGCAAGCTATGAGAGATGAGCAAAGGGATATCTCTTAGAGGATTCCAAGGTAACACACTTAAATGGCTGGTTGAATCAATTTAAGCAAGTGAGAGCGAATCTGATGTTTAATGTTGAAGGAGTAGCGTTCACAATGCCTATTCGTTGTGCAGATATATTTGTCTGGGTGGAGATGTGGCAGGAATTAGAAGCCTGGATCTCAAGAAAAAGTATCTCAACTGGAAATACAGATTTAGAAGTCAGCAGCATATATGTGGAGACATCAAAAGTTCATAGAGAAATGGAATTAAAACATAAAAATAAAAAATATAAACTTTATTTCTCAACATAAGCTCCATCAAGTTCAAGACACTTTGTAGGTGGTGACACCAGCCATTTAGTCCATCCCTAAAAAACTGAGGGTCCTTCGAATTTAACCATGTCAAAACAGTCTTTTTTTACTTTATCAATTGAAGAAAAATGGGTGCCCTTTAAAGATCTTTCAAAGTTAGGAAACAGAAATCGGAAGAAGCCAATCAGCAGTGTAAGGTGGATGCCTAGTGATTTCCCATCAAAACTCTCACACAATTGTCCTCGTTTGATGAGGGGAGTGAGCAGGAGCATTGCTGTGGTAGAGCAGGACTCTCTGGTGAAGGCTTTTTAGGCATTTTTCTGCTGAAGCTTTGGCTGACTTTCTCCAAACACTCTCATAACAAGCAGATGTTGTCACTCATTGGCCCTCCAGAAAGTCTACAAGCAAAATGCCTTGAGCATCCCAGAAACCTGTTGCCGTGATCTTTGCTTGCGACCCATCTGCTTTTGCTTTGAATGGACCATGTCCACCTCTTAGCACTTATTGCTCTGATTGTGCTTTGTCTTCAGAATCATACTAGTAAAGCCATTCTTCATCTCCTGTTATAAGTGTTCAAAGAAACGTTTCAGAAGCTTGATCCCACTTGTTTAAAATTTCCATTGAAAGCTCTGCTCTCGTCTACAGCTGATCTGGGCCCATCAAGTGGAAAGTTTGCTCGACTTTAATTTTTCAATCAGGATTGTGTAAGCTGAGCCAATCAAGAAGTCTGTGGTGTTGGCTATTGTTTCTGCTGTTAATCATTGGTCATTTTCAATCAGGACACAGACAAGATTAATTTTTTCCTTGCAAATCTATGTGGATGCTCTGCTGTTACAGGCTTCATCTTCAACATCATCTCATCCTTTCTGAAAACGAGTTATCCGCTTATAAACTGCTAATGTTTTTGTGGGCATAGTCCCCATAAACTTTTCATAAAGCATCACTGATTTCACTATCCTTACGATCAAGTTTCACCATAAATTTGATGTTTTTTTCTTGCTTCATTTTTAGCAGAATTCATATTACAGCAACAATAGGGTTCTTTTCAAAATGATGTTTTATCCGTCTTAGTGCCTCAAGCTAGATCCTGTTCAGATATGTTATAACAAGTTAATACAAACTGATTTTGGTA
>NW_012140636.1:2696723-2709280 GCF_000956105.1 Propithecus coquereli | reverse complement strand
CCTCAAACTCCTGGGCTCAAGCGATCCTCCTGCCTCAGCCTCCCGAGTAGCTGGGACTACAGGCATGCGCCACCATGCCTGGCTAATTTTTTTTTCTATATATTTTTAGTTGTCCAATTAATTTCTTTCTATTTTTGGTAGAGACGGGGTCTCGCTCTTGCTGAGGCTGGTTTCAAACTCCTGAGCTCAAACAATCCGCCCGCCTTGGCCTCCCAGAGAGCTAGGATTACAGGCGTGAGCCACCACGCCCGGCCCTAGGAGCCTTATTTTAACTTCATTACTTCTTCCAAGGCCCCATTTCCAAATACAGTTTCATTCTGAAGTATTGGGGGTTAAGACTTCAACATGTGACTTTTGAGAGGCCACAATTCCGTCTGCAACAGACGTTTTGAACAATGTGTATTACAGACGTACGTTCTAGGAGTTCAGGCTCCCCAGGGCTTAGCCTGCCCCCTTTCCCTGGAGTATCTGCTCAATTCACTCTGCTTTGTAACTGTCTCCACGTCCCTATAAATGAGTTTCCTCTTACCATCATGAAAATCAAATCTTTCCTACCATAAAATAAAGGGATTTGACTAGATAAGATGTATAGTGTCCTCAAGCTTTAACACAATCAGGATCTAAATCATTGTGTATAAAACTGTCAGATGTTATAGTGAGAGAGCAAGAGGCTGAAGAAAAAAGCGTCAACGTTGAAAAGAAAGAGACGGCCAAGTTTCTTCCATGTCAGCAAAAGCCGTAGCCCTCTTCCCACTCCAGCCCTGCAGAAACAGGAAGCACAAGACAGCAGAGCGAGTGACATCCTTGTCTTGACCTCAAACTCTCTCAGGGGGGCCTGTCTAGTAACAGCCTGGCGTGGACTTCCCATTTTTCACAGACACGTTGAACACAAAGTCTTATGGCTCCTTACCAACCTACCTACCTACCTACCTACATACACAGAACTTTTTACATGTATTTGTATCGTTCATGGTATTAATTTGGCAAATGCTATGTTCATTGTTTGACTTTTTTTCACTTTTAACGTTTCTGGAAATGGGTTGCATCTTAAAATCACTCTGGCCCTGCGGCAGTCAGAATGGGGTCGTCATTGCCTGGGCAGGTGTATATAAATCCTTGAGGAATAGATGCAAAATTTGCAAGAAATTCTCACAGACAATAGGGAATTATCTTCTTAGGAAATACACCATCATTAATGCTCTTGATGGCATAGAGCATAATTTTTTGTGTGGGTAGAAAAAGAATACCTAAATTATTAGAAAATAATTCAAAAGCATCAGAACTGAATTAGAAGTTTTAGGAATCCACCAACCAATTTACTTTACTTTTGCCTTTTTACAGGAGTGCAACAGTGACATATGATAAAAAAAAAAAACCTGTGTCTAAGACTAACTGAGATCTTCTAATACATAATAGACTAAAAATGCTAAGCGATAAATAAAAGCATCATGTCATAGTTTAATTCATAGAGGTTTCTTTTTCTTTCCTAAAGGGTACGTGAAATAAAGGGGTATCTTTCAATCAATGCATCTTAGATTGAATTAGATCTGGTATCTAAAGTGCCCCCACTGTGTGTCAGGCACTGCAGTAAGCACTGGGAATGTAGAGTGAGCACGGTGCCTGCCTTCAGAATTTGCATGATCTTAGTGCAGACAGTTACTAAAAAATCCAGCAAGAAAAATAACTGTAAAGAGATGAGTGCTGTAGGAAGGGAAACTGCGGGTGCCCTGGGAGCATATCTCAGAGGGGCCTAATCTCATCTGGGGGATCATGGGGGCCTTCCTTGAGGAAACTGATGTCCAAGCTATGAGAGAGGATGAGAAGGATAACCACGGGGTAAGGAAAGATCGTTCCCCACAGAACGAAGTAGCACGGACAAGGGCTTGCGAGTGAAGACGAACGTGGAGGTAGAGTTCGCATCTTGTCCTCTCCAAATCTCATGTTGAAATGTGATCCCCAGTGTGGGAGGTGGGGCCTGGCGGGAGGTGTGTGGGCCGTGGGGGCAGATCCCTCATGAGTGGCTTGGTGCATCCCGTGAGTTCTCTCGTTATATTAGGTCCCCATAAGATCTGATTGTTAAAGAGAGCCTGTCGCCTTCCTCCTCTCTCTCTTGCCCTGTGATATGCCGGCTCCTCCTCCATCTTTCACTGTGGCTGGAAGCGCCCGGAAGCCCTCCCCAGAAGCAGACGCTGGCGCCACGCTTCGTGCAGCTTGCAGAACCATGAGCCAAATAAACCTCTTTTCATTATGGATCATCCAGCCCCAGGTATTCTTTACAGCAATGCAATCACGTGGCTAACAAAGACAAGTTCGGCATAAGTGAAGGCGAGGAAGGGGAAGGAGAGGCAGGCAGGGGAGGGCCCTGGCCTGAGCCCTCGGTCCTCCCAGGAGAAAATGGTTGTGGGTTGATGTGTTCATAGTGGCAGCTTGAGGACAACACTTGCAGCTTTGCTCACACGTTGTAGGAATTTCATCTGGGTCTTTCTTAGTAAGCCATCCAGGATGTTCACGAGTTCCCCTTACATGCAGAGGTGCTTTGTGTTGCAAGAACTCGGACTTAATTTAGCAGCTCTGAAAGCGTGCTGTCCTATTGATGCACCGAAATTCCAACATGCAAGGAAGGTTTCAATATCTTGTATAGTGGTCTCCTTTGAGTCTAGTGTCTTTTCAGTCAACTTCCTATTAAGTTGTCTAGTGCCTGAACAAGATATATCTCTATAAGAAGAAATGTGCTCAAAATGTTGTTGAAATTATCTTTCAGCCAACCAGATTAATATTTAAATAACATGTGAATGCTCCTAAGAACTCTAAAACATCATGTATATTGCCCATATTAGCCATTCGCACATGTTTATGTTTCAATGTTGATCTGATTTGTACATATTTTCGTTCCACATAACATAACATAGTAACAACCAAAACAACCACAATAGCTAATGGAAATTGAACCTTAATAAATCCCAGGTCCAACATTAAAGTCTTTACATTCACTCCAGTTGAGCCTCGTAAGCATCTAGGAGGTGGCTACTATTATTATCTCCATTTTGCAAACAGAAAACAAAGCTTGGAGAGACCAGGTAGGTTTCCTAGTGTCGGCTAATGTATTCAACCACTTAGAAGCAATGCAATATATTTCTTTCTTTTACAAACACTAATGTCGTACTTATGTCAAGGATGGTTCTAAACATTTTCCAAATCCTGCTCGTTTAATCCTCCCAGTGGCTGCGGGGCAGACACACGGAGGTTTAGTCACTTACCCCACAAGAGGCAGAATCAAAAATCAAACTCAGATCATCTGGTTCCAGAACCTTCGTGCCTAATCCCTGTGTCCAAGTTTGTAGAGCCCAGAAGACCAGCCAGCAACTTTAACTTTACAAATTATTGGCTTTAAGACCTTGCTAGAATTTAATCATAATTAAACTATGAGCCTAAATTTGCTCATCTATAACTACAACTACATAGGATGGTGTTACAATCAAATTAGATGATGTTATTAAATGTTTTAGTAATTATTGGGCTCATTCTTAGCATGCCACTTCATGACTGTTATTATCACCATTAATTATTTATGTTAATACATGCTATGTTGTTATTAATTTGATGATTAACCCTCACAACTACGGTGCTTCACTGAAGGTATTGCACATTGTCACCGTTTTTAAGGGGCTCTGCTCAGTTTACGCGTTTTCTTGGCCACCTATGACTCATTGTGCAGACTTGGCTCTGCCTCAGTCCTCAAGGAGAACAAAGAGCGAGGGAAGGACAAAGGGATCAGAGACAAGTGCGGACAGACAAAGGGAAGGCTTGGAAAGCCGTTCTGAGTCACAGAGCTCTTTCAAGAGGTAGGGCCGAGGTTGCTGTTGCAATCGTCTCGTGGTGCCGTCCAAGAATTGGAGCCATTCTCTTCCACTCTTGAGTGTGGAACAACAGTGCCAAAGGCAATCCAAACTGGCCCAGCGCCCTTTTCTCAATCCTCTCTTGGAGAATGGTGCAATCCAAGCGTGACAGACAAGTAAGGACATAAAGGAAGCAACATTATAGTATATAAAACACTAATTACAAAATACCCATGTTCACCACCAATTATCTATAATCACGAAATAAAACCTTCCCGATTCACCTGCAGCTACTGAGTTCTTGGTCCCTGACTGAGTCACCTCCTGCCCCTGGGTTTGCTTTGGGCCACAGGACCCTTATCAGCTCTGCTTCCTTTTTCTCAGCCCCTATGCCTCTGGGAAAACTTCAGAGTATTTTTCTAGCTAAACTCAAAACCTCAGTTGGCTGCATGCAACATTTTTTTTTTCCTCATCAGTTCCCACTCCAAAATGCTTTAATCCAAAAAAAAAAAAAAAAATGTGAGTTGCCATGGTGACCCCTATTGTAGTTGCTAGAAGCTTTTGTAAGACGCAGGCTTCCTCTTGTGATATTTCAGTTTTTAAAATTTCCAGCAACAAGAAAAATAGAGCTTCACTTTTCAGACTGGAAAGAGGGGTGCGTGGCAATTGGGAAGTCAAATGGAAGCGAGGTGGGGAGTGGGCCGGTGGAATGCCCACGGGACCCTGGGGAGGACAAGCTCGGATGCAGACGGCACAGAGAGGCACGTCTGAAGCAGCAGATGCCAGTGCAGAACACAAAGCTCCTGTTCTTTTTAGCTTAAACCGTCTACTCAGTTTCCGGGAGCCTAAATAAATGAATGTCCTCAAAAAGAAATCTCCAACATGAAGATTGAAGATTTGAAGACCAGGGCTTTGCAAACTATGGCCGGTGCGCCAAATATCCCTACCACCTGTTTTTCAAACACAGTTTTATCAGAACACAGCCACGTCCATTTACTTACGCATTGCCTGTGGGTGCTTCTGCACCGCAATAGCAGAGTTGATTAGTCGTGGCAAAGACAATATTACCCTTAAAATGTAAAACATTTGCTATCTTGCCCTTTACGGAAAACGGTGGCCAACCCCTGCCGAGAGCTGGGTAGAGGAGGAGGCGTTGGGAAAAAGAGAGGATGGCCAAGCACAGTCTGGACTGTCATATGGATATCGGCCTTTTCTCCCTTGGTTTCCCCCATAAGGAGTTATTTGCACTCAGAGTTAGAGCTCTAAGCCGTGGGAGAAATCTATTTTCCTCTTGTGTCAGCTCAGGTCCCCCGAGGAGCAGATGCCAAGACAGCGCTAGGCCCACGAGGGATTCACCGGAGACAACCTTCGGAGGGGCGAGGTGGAGGCAGCTGAGGAGGCGGGGAGCCCTCAGAGCGCCAGGCAGGTCTGCCCCCAGGAAGGAGAGGGGCGGGGAGGAAAGGGTGGTGGGAGGAGGCTCACTGCAGCGCAGCCCTGCAGCTTCAGCCAGGCCTGGAGTCTGCGAGCCAAAGTCACCCGTCAGAGAGTCCCGCCCCGCGCAGGAATGGGCCGCCTTGCACCCCAGCAGGGCCCTGCGCAGACTCAGCGCTGGGTTCCAAAGGCAGCAGTGGGATCGCCTGTCCACTATCCCCCCACACCCAGGAGGGTCAAGAGGTGCATTTCCATGGCCTCCCCTCTCCCCCATGCGACTATTTCAAATCTATCCCATCTCCAACCTGCTCACAACGACTGAGCGGCTGTCGTGTATACAGAGCACTGTGCTAATTATTGTGATGAGAAGGAAGGAGATAAAAGAAAAGCAAAATCCCTAAGTTCAAGGCAGAGTGAATATAACCTTGGAATTGCTAACAGAGGGACAATGAGCTCTGATGTTTCTCTACGGCTGCTTATTAGGCCACTGGCTGTGAGTTAGATTGTCAGAGCAGGTGTAAGCCTGGAGACCCTCTTCCTGACTTTGTCATGTGCCCTCTGATGAAACAGACCACAGAGTAAAGGATCTATATCATGCTGGTCCTCAAGTCCCTGCCCCTGGGACGTTCTCTCTCCTCTGCTGTCCGGATAGAATACATACTGATGGGAGTAATGATATTATACACATGCCGACTGCTCGCAAATTTCCAATTACCACTCGTGCTTTACGATGGAAACAGGCAGAGACGAGGAAGCAATCTCAAAAAGATGAATCCAGATAACGTTATTTCACAATGCAAACCCTTGGCATTCTTCTTTTCTTTTCTCTCTTTCTCTGCCCAACCTCCTTTTGTTAAAATTTGCTCAAGGGGCCACTATGGCCACTAACTAAATAGTGAAAACCAAGCAGTTCAGTATCATCCCGAGAGTGTCAATTGAGTTGGATATTGAGAATGTATTTTTGGTCTCTGTTCAAGCTACTTAAAAGGAAGACCTGGAATCTCAAGAACCTGTTGGCAATTGTTTCAACAAGCAGAATTCTTCTAGAATACACTGTAGTTTCAGAATTAGAAGAGAACCCCCTTCCATGAAGGAAGTCAGCTTCTTTGATTGATTTCTGACTGATACCTTGGAGATCAAACAAACAGACTCAGATCCTCATTCATCCTGACCATATGTCACCTCTGTGTGCCTGTGTCCCTTACTGCCATTTATGAAAGCTCTTCATCTTTTGTCTTCTCCTCCAGTTCTGATTGGAATGAGGAGGAAGACAGAAAAGGGAAAATAACTTTCTGCTCCCCAAAAGTTAAAAGCCAGTAGTTCCCAAGTCCCCCGCCCTTTGCTCTATGGTTTTCTTGCCTTAGCAACAACTTTCCTAATTACTGTTTGTTGGTGGAAATTTTTGCTAATTCTATAATAGAAAGAGAGAGACCCAGTGTTGAGAATTTAATTTATAATCCATTATACAAAAAAGTAGTAGGAATTATATTAATGAGCATTGTATTTGCAGATATATTTTTAAGGGCAAGCATTCATATCTTATATAAGACCCAGAACTTGCCGACGAAATGAATTTCGTAAAAATGCATTCTGAAGTTGAGCCTCCCACAATCTCACCACCCACAGCACCCATCCCAGGAAGTGCAAGGGTGTGGAATTCAAATTTACCAAAGGTAAATAAAACACGAATAATTTTAGAAGCTTATAATTAAAATTATTAAATGATTTCAGCTGCTAATACATATAAAACGCTACCCTTAATAAATTTGTTCTGTCTTCAGTTTTATCTATTTTAGAACAATGTACATATCTGTGCACTTATAGATATATACATGTGTTACATTTAATAAAGAAGTTATTGATTAAAGAGCAATCAATGAGTATTTCCCCTATGCTAAATTCTACCTCATTTTAGATCAGTGGTTTCCAAACTTTTAGTTGCCAAGTGAACTTTTAATTATTATTCTTCTGTCTCATGTTTTGAAATGTTTTATCTACCAAATGACCAGACTCAACTAAATAGAAATTTATTTTTCCATGTCTCTTCATTAAGAAGCATGTTACTGTTTGTCAGAGCTTCCAAATGGCTTGCAGTAGTTCGCATATCACCAAGAGTTGATATAATTTTAGCCTCAAGACAAGAGACAAGGTTTTAGCCAGCAGCTGGAGTGTCTTCACTGTCAGTAGAAATACAGGTTCCATAAGGTTGCTTTAAAAAATAATGAACATCACCTGCAGGTCTCCATTACTAACTTCAGAATCCCCCAAGACCCAGGGACACGGGTGAGATATATTGCTCCTAGACAAGCAGGGCTGTGTTTCTCAACCCTCTTGCCACCCCAATATCCGGGAGATTCATCCCACTCTTACAAGTAGTCATTGATCACGGTGGCAGGTTCTATACGTGCTGTCCCCGCAACCTCCCAGGCAGGAATGTGCTAGAATCTTGGGGAGAAAGCAGGGCCTATTGAGAGCAGACAATGTGTGGTTTGAAAAAGTGTCACAAGTGATTCTAAAATAACCTTCACTTCACCTTCTTAGTTAAAAGCAACTGCTGGAAGTTATACAATTCCTGAACAGAAAGGGAGTTGATGTATTCAGTTAGAAAAATTCAACTGTTTTCTATGAACTTCAGGTATAGTAGGATGATGAAGGAGATTTTCACGATCTGAAATATTTTCATTGGTTTTTCTCTATTTTAGAACAGCAAAGAAATCTCTTCAGTCCCTTTCGAAGCGCTGTCACTCGGAGGAGAATACAGTGCTTCTCCAGAACCGCTGAAGGTTGAGTTTGGTGGGTAGAACATACCCAACGTTTTTAAAAATACAGGCAAAAGGGCTTTCAGGGACTGTGACAAAATTTCACCACAAATTCCTCCACATCTTCCTTTCATTTCAGCTTTCTGGGTGGCCTCTTGCTTTGGAGGAAGCTACTTTGAATTTCAGATGCTGAGACGAAGCAGCATGCGGATACACACTGAGCGTGGGAGGCAGGCTTATTGTCCCCTTCCCTGTGATTATGAAAAGTGCCTCCCACACTCCCAAAGTTAACATTCCAAGTGAAATGATAAACCTGAAATCCTCTAATTTATTTTGGAAATGGTAGTCTCGGATGTGCATGAAGTTGATTTTTGTTGAACTCTGATAATCTGCCAAAGTCTTCGTCACATTTTCCAAGGAGCTTATTATTAACTGTACTCAAAGCCCATGGACACCTTGAATACATTAGAGTAAGCCCCATAGCTTTATCTTTCAAAAGATTTCGAGCTAGAGCTTTGGCTAATTTTATTTTCCAGTAGAAGTCCAACCCTGCCAAGGATCCAAAATTGGAAGCATTCCTAAAACCAAGCCTATTTATTTTTGATACATTATCTTTCTCAGTAGAATTTTGCCAAACATGAGAACCGTGCAAATTTTTAACCATGTAGCTCATGGAATAAATTTCAGGTCACCGATAAGTTGCATGTATGGGAATAAGAAGCAAGATATAGCACAGAAGAATAAACAGAAGTTACATAAACACAGCTAATTTCCAAACAGTGTATTATTCTCATGTACTCAAGTTTACATCTAAATAGCAAAAGGACTATTGTTGAAGTATCCTATATCCACTGGACCTTCTTTACTTTGGAATTCTCTGCACAGACAACAGAATTATACAGAAATGCGTTAGAATAACAGACTCACCAAACAGGATACATAAGACCCTGAAACTTCATTAATGTGAAATTCCAAATTCACACATGAGGGAACTGAGTCACTGAATGGTTGAATGCATATTTCAGATCACACATGGCAGTCCCAGGCCCCTTGAGTCTAGTTTCTTTCCATCACAATATTTAGTTACAGATGAAGATCTAAAATGCATTTGGTCCTTTTTCAAAAAGTGTGAGAGAGGAGTTAGTAGCAGTTCATCTGGGCTGTGGAGGCCACTGAAGAATGTAGACAGTAAAGAGATAGGTGAGATGAACTGTTTATTACGTGTCTGCAGTTGTGGTGCTATTTGACATGTCAGACTCCTAAGTGCCGGGCAAAATTTCTTTTTTTTGAGACAGAGTCTCACTCTGTTGCTCAGGCTAGAGTGCTGTGGCATCAGCCTAGCTCACAGCAACCTCAAACTCCTGGGCTCAAGCGATCCTCCTGCCTCAGCCTCCCGAGTAGCTGGGACTACAGGCACACGCCACCATGCCTGGCTTATTTTTCTATTTTTAGTAGAGACAGGGTCTCGCTCTTGCTCAGGCTGGTCTCAAACTCCTGAGTTCAAGCAATCCTCCTGCCTCGGCCTCCCAGAGTGCTAGGATTAGAGGCATGAGCCACCCGCTGCCGGCCAAAATTTCTTGAACTAGTTAAAACAAAGTATCAATAAAGATGTATAATGAAGTTCGTTAAAACAAAGTATCAATGATTAGTTGGTTAATAAAAGAATGGGTGTGTTACGTCATGGAATAAAATGACATTGGCTAGTCTGACTGCCTGATGCTGTTCTTCCACCTCAGAAAGAGTCGAAAAGAATTTCCTTTAAAATCAATGTTGTTGTCGATTTCTACGTATAGTTACATTTTTAGAAATTTACTGAAATTTTATAGTTTGTTTCATTTCTTGACACATGACATAAATAAACTTAATTTAAATGTCAATACAATTGCATTTGAGTTTGTGACAATTAATCTTCTAATGGATGGATGATGCCTTATTAAAATAGGAGAAGAGCAAACTTCTAGCACTCCTAAAAGAGACGAGCACTTACTACATTGTGTTGAAATTGGGTTTCACTAGGATATAGCTCTGTGAATTCCCTAAGGACCCTGACAATTTCTCACTATCATTATTCAAGGAATCCAGGATAGGACCTCAATAATATTGGATCCTCGATAGCATTTTTTTGTGTAAAATTGAACTAAATACAATGGTTTTGATTTCTAGATGCAGAAGATTTGCTGTAGATTCAGATGTGGCTTTCCTAATGCAGAAATTATCAGAAAAGTAAATCAAAGAGGAGGTCTTTTGCAATTTTCCAAAGAGAGCAAAGGCTTGTTTGGAAGAGAGAGTTAACTGCTCACCAAAATTGCCAGAGTACAGAGATGACCTTGGGAAGTGGCTTCACAGATATAGATTATGTCCCTAACCTCCCTTACTGGTAGGTGAGAAAATAGGACTAGTCCTTATTGGATTACTGCATCAGTGAGAAATGATTTTCCATGTGTTGAGCTATTGAATTGTGGTGTGGTGTTTTTCATTGTTGCAGCAGCTGCTCTGAGCCCAGTATAGACCACAAAATATTACTTTGCCTACCCGTTCTTTTCACGAAACTCCATATACAAGGTTTTTGTTTGTTGGTTTGTTTCACTGCTGGATACATTGAACTGGTAAAGTTAACTGCATCACTCAGGAGTTGCGATGCTGCTTTTGAAGTATTGCATTACCCAACGGGATTTGCTACATTCAGCAGAACGCATCATCAAGGTGACTCTGCTGACGTTTCTGTTGGTGGCAGAGCTTTGAAGTGCTTGCTCAAGTCTTTAGAAAAACATCATTCTTCTCTGAAATCAAGCACAGGTAGTCATATTCCTTCACTTTCCCCTCTACCTCCTATTCATGCTTCTTTTGCCACCTACACTCTTTGATTCTTTTAATACTTACAGAGACTTCTTTTCTAACCAAAGAGCTTAATTTTTAACTGTAGACTTTGTAATAATGAAACTAGTATTTTTCCATATCTGATGAATTATTGAAAATTGAAGAAATTGGTATAAGCTTGGATTTTATTACGTTGTATTACCTACTGCATTTAAAACATAGAAAACTCAGAGCTGTCACTGATATCACCTATTGGAAACTATTACTGTGGTGTTGATCATTTAATGAGACAGTAAGTAGGCTGCCTTTGGAAACTGGAGTAGCTCTTTTATGTTATAAAGATGTACAAATCAAATTTCCTTTGTACGTCTTCAGCACGAGTTCGGATTTATGCCTTTAATAAAGCACAGCAGTGATCTGGCCGCACATCTGAAAACTGACGATGCACAGAATTTTCCCTGTGGGTGCCATTTGCCTGAAAGCTGTAAGAGTAGGAGGCTGCATGGTCCCAGTAGAGTGAAAACATTTTCCAGAATCCTGCTGGGTAAGTCAACAGCGAAATGCACTCCTAATGGGGAACTGGGTAGTTAGAAACTCCGTAATCACTTAGTGATCGTTTCTATCTGCAAACACTTGTCGCTGGGTAAGTGCTGTCACACTTCAAGAAATGATAGTATCTTTATTTGAATGAAACTTGGCTCCCCTTTTATTCTTGACTTCTATCTGGCAAAGTGTTCTAGCTAGCTCTTCTGATCAATGTGCAACCCCCAGCATCTACGGGTGTAGTTTCACTAGACGGATCTAAACCCAAAACTTCTCAAAGTAGATATGAGACATTTTGTGATTAGCCAAAGTTGGCTTTTCTCTGTCTGTCCTACTGCTATACTGCCCACCACGCCTCTACTATAGCACGTGCACACACCTTCTGCCCTCAACGATGTCAACTGTGGGTACTTACTGTATACACTTACTTTAGTTGTCAGGTTGAGTATCAATTCCTCCAGAAAGCCTTCTCTGGTAGTTTAATCCCTGAGAAGAAGACTGACACAAAGATGCAATTTTTAGAGAGTGCTCTTAGGATCAGTATCTGTAGAAGGAAAAGGAATAAGAGATTGAGCAGAAGGATAAGTCTAGCAGTGATGAAATTTGAATAGAAACCTACAGGGAGTTTTGAAGCTGACCCTTATGCATTGCCCCGAGTTGGGGAGAGAAGGTCAGGAATTTATATGTCGTGTCAGTGAAGTGCTGCACAGAGGGTGCCCGAGGAAGGAAGCGTCACCGGGAGGGAGGCAGCTGTCTGCACCCAAGGCAGTGCCTGAATGGGACCAAGAACCGAATGAGACTGGGCTTCCTGCCAGGAGGACTCTTAGCAGCTGAGGGAATAAGTAAATCATGTCTTCTAGAAGGGGAATCTAGGGGGCACATCATAGCATCTGCTACAGCTCACCCTTTGCTCCACTCAGATCTGCTTCTTGGTATAAACTGAAAATACCTCATATCAAAATTTATAGGTGCAACCAAAACACTATGTAGAGAAAACGTATAGCCTTAAATAAATGAGCTAGGGATTCATCATAAGAAGTTAGAAGATAAAGAATTTCACAGAAGCATGGGCCCAAAATATGGCCAGAAACTGTCAAAATTAAATTTGTCAAAACATTGAAAAATAATCAAAGGTTTCCAGTAATCAAATGAATGCATAATCATGAAAAAG
>NW_012140636.1:2691357-2692723 GCF_000956105.1 Propithecus coquereli | reverse complement strand
CTGAGTCTCCTCACTTGTGTGTTCTGTGCTTGCAAGACTTGAGCACTGGTACCAAGAAGTCTGGGAAGATATAAATCTGAAATGAGAAGAAATTTCAATCATAGGAATTAGGCACTATGTCATACCAAAAATACATAATATTAAACAAAAATTACAGAAAACGGAAATTGTAGGTCAACAAATTTGTTGGTAGGCCTTGGTCATCATATGGTTAGGATCACATGGCTGAGATGTGAATTTAGGCCAGAGAATTTATGGTAAGCATCATCTAGTGTACAATGAGTGGTACTTGGGCCTTCTCAAGTATTTAAGAAGGAATCCTAATTAAATCATTTGAAATAATAGTTTTGTCTTAAAGGAATAATTCATTAATGTAGACATAGGCTGAATCTGCTTTTAATTACTAAAAGCTGCGTGATATTATCAGTGATGAAAGCCTGTCTCAGAGTATGAGAGACTACACCATACTGTAAAACAGTGTTAGTGACAGCAGCATAACATCAGCTTTCCCTGCTAGCTTGTTAAAAATACAAAATTTCAGCCCCACCTAGACCTAACTGCAAGTAGAGCCCAAGAATCTTTTAACAAGGTCCCCAGGTGATGCTCATGTATGCTAAAGTTTAAGAAGCATTGTTCTAATAGAGAAGTTTTCAACCTTTTTTGTACATTAGTATCACATTGGAAACTTTTTAAAGTGTGAATGCCTGAGTCCCACCCCAGATTAATATTTATTGGACTGGGGTGTAGCCTAGACATCATCAGTTGAGAATCAATACTCTGACAATCAGTTGCAACATTTGTTTGGTTCTTTTTTATGAGATTATTGAAAATAGACCTCATCCAACCAAGGTTCCTCCAAAGTTTAGAATAGGGGTCTACAAAATGGGAAAGGACAAAGCCAGGAAAGGACAACAACAAAAAAGCAGTACAGACCAATATCCCTTGTGCATAGAGATGTAAAAATCTTCAACAAAATACTAGCAAACCAAATTCAACAGCACATCAAAAAAATAATCCATCATGACCAAGTGGGTTTCATCACAGGGATACAAGGAAGTTCAAGATACATAAATCAAAATATGCAATTCATCACATAAATAGAAGCAAAAACAAAGACCATATGATCATCTCAATAGATGCAGAAAAAGCATTTGACAAAATCCAGCACCCTTTCAATATAAAAACCCTCAACAAACATGGCATAGAAGGAATATATCTCTTAATTATAAAAGCCATATATGACAAACTCACATGTGATAAAGGGCTGATAATCAGAATCTACAAAGAACTCAAGCAAATTGGCAAGAAAAAAACAAGCAACCCCATTAAAAGTGGGCAAAAGACATGAACAGAAGCTTTTTTAAAG
>NW_012140636.1:2687762-2691307 GCF_000956105.1 Propithecus coquereli | reverse complement strand
ATAATTCTAATTGTATGCAAACTCTCCCAGAGAATTGAAAAATTGTTTCAATTCTCAACTAATTCAACTGATTTTAAGAATTAACACTGTCTGGATAGCAAATCCCAACAATGGCAGTAAAAGAAAAGAAAGTTATAGGCTAATTTCATCCATAAACATAGCTGCAAAGAATCCTAAACAAAATATTAGCATCTCAGAAGCAGCAATATACAAAAATAATACCACATCATGACCAAGTTGGGTTTATATGTTCATTATAAATTTGGTTTAACATTTGAAAATCAATCAGTATAAATTTTGTAAGTCAAGTAACCAGCAGACATATAAATTATAACTTCTAAACTATTGAAAGCAAATAAGTGATTAGAAAATAGGCACAATTTTTTTTTTTAAAATCTTGATAAATCCGAGAGGACAAAAGAGGGTGGGGGAAGGAAGAGGAAAGCATTAAATGGAGGAAAATACCCTACAAAATAAAGATTGTAAAAATAACTCCCAGTTTCCCAGTAATCATTGTACATACAAATGCATTAAGTTGCCAAGTTTGCCAGATTAAAAAACACTGATAATAGTAGTAGAAGGACATTATTTAAAGACCTGGAAGTAATAATAATAACAATTGAAAACAGAAGCAATAAAAGCCATTGCATCTGAGGCGTGTTCTGGGAATAGGAGCAGTGAGGCTAGGGTTTCCCTTTTATTTCCTTCCAAATTCAAGTTTTTAACTAAATGTCTAGAAATATCTGCATGTCACTACTAGTGTTTATATCAGTACCTAGATCTCATCTACTTCCATTTCCTTATTTAAAGAGTTTGCATAAAAGTTTTTCCACATTTGATTTTTGATGCATTTGAGTTTTGGTTCTTCTGTATTGCCTCATAACTATGGAAACAAATTTTGTTCCAGGGAGTTTTAGAAAAGGTAAAATTAGGTTCTGATTTCCAGCATTTTGGGAACTTAAATTGCCTATAATAGATTGTTGTTTAAAAAATAAGTTTTCCTTATTTGCTGACCAGGATCATAGTGTAGCAAAGATAGCCAAAGAAGTCTCTGGTGATTTCAGAGATTTGGGCAAAAATAAAAGTTAGGTGTTTTATTTTGAGTAACCCAATGATAATCACTGAAGCTTCATATTTAAATGAACACCTGTAAGCTGATTGGTGTATCTGAGTGTACTGTAAGAAACTTTCCAAGAAATAGAATATCTAACATAGAATGTGGAATTATGTATAGCCTACCAATCATTCTTCCTGAATCATGAGAAATTGATGTAATGTATCAGAGGTACCGAGTAAAACAGAAAGAACTTTTACATTCTCTTTATTTAATGAAAAAATAGTTACAGTGCTTCTATCAACAGGAAAGATATTATAGATGAAATAAGATTATTTTAAACAATAATTACCAAACACATATTATGCTAACTATATCTCATATCTGCTGATCTAAGTGATTTTTATATACATTAATTCATTAAATCTTCACAACCTCTAAGGTAGTTGCTAAAATTACTCCCATTTCATAACTGAGGAAACTGAGGAGAAACTAATAACTTACCCTAATTCACCCAGGTAGTAAGAGGGGGTGCCAATTTTGAACACAGGCGGTATCGCTGAAAAGTTTGTGCTTTGATCTTTTGTTCCAAGTATGAAATATGTACTTCATAGGATATTGCACTAGATATAAAGTAACATTATGGAAATTTAGGGAAATAAAAGTCACCCATAATCTATTTCACTATAACCATTGACTATTGTATAGTTTCTTCCTGTACACTAAGTGTTGAGTAATATTTGTAGGACATATTCTGTACCTAGAGTTTATCAGTTAATGTATTATAACCAGTTTTCCATGTTGTTGTATAACAATTATTCAGCTTAATGGCTGCATATTATTTAATTTTAGAGATTGAATAATTCATTTAGCTGCTTTTATGAGATATTTTATTCCTTATTTTATTTAACATTATTAGAAATTAGGCTGCATCCAATATATTGCTCTTATGTGTGCATATAAACCTACTCTCAGCATCATCATGACATGACTTTTATGAGGAGTCTAATTATTTCCTTAGAAAATATATCCTTAAGAAAGAGTTAGGTTTTATAACCTCACGCTTAATTATTCAATAGTTCCACTCTTTTATAACTATTTTTTTCTTCTTTAAAAGACCTAAAATGTTTCTCATTTTTTTTAAGCATTGTGGGTTCCTAGGTTGCTAGTCCTTAAAATCAGTAATTAACTAAATACCATCTTTTTTTTTTTTTTTTTTTTTTTTTTGAGAGAGAAGATCTTGTTTTGTTGCCTGGGAAAGAGTACAGTGACGTAATCATAGCTCACTGCAGTCCCGAACTCCTGGACTCAACGGATCCTCCTGCCTCAGCCTCCTGAGTAACTGGGACTACAGGTGTACACCACTACACTTGGATAATGTATTTGTTTATATATTTTTGAGATGGGGTTTCACTGGGTTGCCCAGGCTGGTCTTGAACTACTGGCCTCAAGCCATCCTCCCACCTCAGCCTCCAAAAGCACTAGGATTACAGGTAGGAACCACCACACACAGTTAAATCCTGCCTTTTAAATTCTTCCTCACAACAGGTCATTGGCAATTGCCCAGCAGCTCTATAGGGCAGTAATAGATTAGAAGTTCCAACTTGTACCCTTATTAAAAAGTCATGAATCTTCCCTTTTTGGATCTGACAATAATATTTACAAATTTCTTTATTTGGCTCATGGCTTTTATACAGAAGAATACATTTTTTGCCAGCAGAACAGAGAGCCCCTTTGTTTTGCCAAAGGAAGATTGAAACTGACGATTTTAATTATTTCAAGTAGATTCTAGCCACAGCTGGATGGAAGCAAAGCCATCATGGAACTATACCCATTTGAATTGTTATTTGCTCTTCCCTGAAAGCTGAAAAGCTAAAGCTCCAGAAAGTGAGGTATTCAAACTAATTTTTTTGTTTTTTTAGTGTACTGAATTACTGAGCCATCACAAACTCCCATAATAAACTTGTTTGCTCTGGGTCTAGTACTTTGTGAAACGACAGAGAAGACAATTTCAGAACTGGAAAGGAACTTAAAAACATTCATTTTGTCAAAGTCATTTTATATAAATGGAAAAAGACACCCAGAAACTTTAAAATGCCTTTTTCAGACTTACACTGAGAACTAATGGCCAAGTCAGGCCAGACCTGAGTCTCCTCACTTGTGTGTTCTGTGCTTGCAAGACTTGAGCACTGGTACCAAGAAGTCTGGGAAGATATAAATCTGAAATGAGAAGAAATTTCAATCATAGGAATTAGGCACCATGTCATACCAAAAATATGTGATATTAAACAAAAATTGCAGGAAACAGAAATTGTAGGTCAACAAATTTGTTGGTAGGCCTTGGTCATCATATGGTTAGGATCACATGGCTGAGATGTGAATTTAGGCCAGAGAATTTATGGTAAGCATCATCTAGTGTACAATGAGTGGTATTTGGGCCTTCTCAAGTATTTAAGAAGGAATCCTAATTAAATCATTTGAAATAATAGTT
>NW_012140636.1:2685673-2686527 GCF_000956105.1 Propithecus coquereli | reverse complement strand
ACTCGAATGTTTATTGCAGCACAATTTACAATCACAAAAATGTGGACTCAACCCAAAGATGTGGACTCATTAATTCATGAGTGGATTAATAAAATGTGGTGTATGTATACAATGGAATACTACTTAGCGATGAAAAATGAATAATACCTTCTGTAACAACCTGGATGGAACTGGAGCCCATCCTCCTAAGTGAAATATTTCAAGAATGAAAGAACAAACACCACATGTACTCATTATTTAATTGGAACTAATTGATCAGCACTCATGTGCACATATGGAAGTAAACCTCAACAGAAATCAAGCAAGTAGGAGGGGGGATAAAGGAATGGGTAAAATCACACCTAATGGGTATAATGCACACTATCTGCGTGATGGACATACTTACAACTTTGACTCAAATGGCACAAAAGCAATTCATGTAATCAAAACATTTGTACCCCTATAATATTCTGGAAAAAAAAAAGACAGTGAATTAATCTCAAATAAATAAGTGGAACTTAATTAAATTAAAAAGCTTCTGAAAAGCTAAGGAAATAATCAACAGAACAAATGGACAACCTACAGAATGGGAGAAAATATTCACAAGCTGTACATCCAATAAAGGGTTAATAACCAGAATCTACAAAGAATTCAAGCAAATCAGGAAGAGAAAAATATACAACTCCATTAAAAGGTGGGCAAAAGACATGAACAGAGCTTTTCAAAAGAAGATAGACAAATGGCCAATAATCACATGAAAAAATGCTCATCACTAATCAACAGGGAAATGCAAATTAAAACCACAATGAGATATCACCTTACCCCAAGTTACATATCATTCTACCCCAGTTAGAATGGCTTTTATTAAAAAATCC
>NW_012140636.1:2624835-2683132 GCF_000956105.1 Propithecus coquereli | reverse complement strand
ATTTTCTGTTGAGATTCATCTTTTGTCACTCTTAATTCCTGCAGTTGGACCACCCTACACTCCAACTCTAAGAATGTTGTCACAGGGTATTAACTAACATAGGAATTTTCCTATTACCATTAACAACTTATAAATCTAGACAAATATATGAAATAACTTTTTTCCAATTTTAGACATTGGGCAATGCAGGATTTTTATTCTTGAGAGGAGGGAAATAAATAATGTAGAAGCCCTATAATTGTTCCAATTTACTGACTGGAGTCATTTTTCAGGCCAGAGGAATCCAAATGGTCCAGCAACCTGGCCAGGTTGAGAATGAGATTGGAGAGGATGAAATCTGAGATGGCTACATTATGTCGGGCCAAATACCAAAGAAAAGGTTGCTATACAGGGACGTGCAGAGGGGTATCTGTAAATCTTTAGCTGATTACTGATTTATGCTAAGAGGCAATTACCTGAGGCAGGAAGATGAAGCACCAAAACTCAGAAGGTCAAACAGTTCTCAAAATCCAGATCTGCCTGGGAATAATTCTTATTCTCACCAGCCATACTGGAGAGCCTAACGATACAGAGAATACTGCAGATTCTTTAAAAGGGTATCACGATGGTATCAGGGCTAAGTAAGCTCTGGATACAAGGCTGTTATGGACCCACTTCAACAGAGTTTAAAAACAAGCTTAAAAATAAAAATACCATAAGTAATTAATTGAATGCTAAAAAAATTACATAATCATTAAGAAAATATTAATAACATAATCCAGTATGCAACAATGCAAAATATTTACGCTATTCAGCACTCAATCAAAAATTATTAGGGAACAAAGAAATGGGAAAATACAAACTGTAACCAAGGAAAAACAAAGTCCATAAAAACAGACCTAGAAATGACAGATGCTTGAACTGGCAGACAGGAATGTTAATACAACTATTGTAATTGTCCTGATGTTCAAGAAAGTAGGAGAAAACATGAACACTTTGATTTGACAAATAGGATATATTTTTGAAAGTTTGAATGGAACTTCTAGAGATATAATATCTTCAATTAAAAAATACATTGGGTGAGACTAACAGCAAATGAGATACCACAGAAGAAAAGATGAGTGAACTTGAAGAGACAGCAAACGAAGCCAAAAAGTTCACTAATATATACTTCTTGACAGTGTCCCACCACTAAAGTACTGGTCAATACTTTAGTGGTGGGACATTATCAAGAAATAAAATATACCCGAAATTTGAGTCCAAGGAGGAGAGTAGAGAAAGGAAGGTCAGAAAAATATTTGACAAAATAATGGACAAATTTTTTCTGTATTTGGTGTAAAATATAATCTTACAGATCCAAGATGCTTTATGAACTCAAACAGAATGAGCATAAAGGAAACCACATCAAAGCACATCACAATCAAATTAATAAAAATGATGGAAAAGACTAAATCTTAAAAGCAGTCAGAGAAAAAAAGACATGTTACATATATAGACACAAACATAAGAATGGTAGCAAATTTGTCATCAAAAATGAGGTATACCAGAAGACAGTGGACTATTGAAAAAAAAATTCCGTCAAACTGGAATAATGTATTGTTGTAGTTCAGGCTGCCATAACAGAATATCTCAGACTGGGTAATTTATAAACAACAGAAATGTATTGATCACAGTTCTGGAGGCTAAGAAGTCCAAGATCAAGTCACCAGCAAATTCAGTGTCTGGGGAGAGCTTATGGGGCAAGCAGGCTCATTCAAGCCTCTTTTATAAGGACATTAATCCCATTCGTGAGGGCTCTGCCCTTATGACCAAATTACCTCCTAAAGCCTCACTTCTTAATACTATCACATTGGGGACTGAGTTCCAACATATGAATTTTGGGGGAACACCAGTATTCCAACCATAGCATTTATCCAGCAAGAATATATTTTAAAAATGAAAGTGAAATAAAGATTTTTACAGACAAAAACTGAGAATTATTCTCCATAAGGAATTCACTACAAGATCTGATAGAATTAAAGTTCTTCAAGTATAAGGAAAATGATGCCTGATGGAAACTTGAATTGACACAAAGAAATTAAAGGCATTAGAAGTAGAAATATGGTGTAACTAACTGGGAAAGGCATTTTGCCACGTATCATCCTATCAGATAGGCATTATCGCTCTACTTTACAGATGAGAAAACTGAGGGTTAGCAAGGCTAAGTGGTTTTCTCAGAGCTATACAACTAGCAAATGGCAAAGCAGGGACCTCGGCCTCTGTGATGGTAAATTTCATATTCACAACTATTATCCAAGGAAAAAGAGAACACGACAAAAACCTATACTTTTAGTTTTTCAACTTCCATTGTAAAGCGTGACACTGCAGCAATCAAGACAACTCCTGTATTTTCAATATGTCTAATTAAAAAGACAATTTTGAAATTTATTCTAAAATCATAGTATACATTTATAGACATTGCTGTTGGTTTCTGTTCATGCATATTTACTAAGCTTTTAAAAATAACTTAAATTACATCAATAAGAATACAGATCGAGGAAATAATCTCAATAGGAGTAAAAACAAAGGAGGAAAATAGATTCTTTTGTTTTAAGCAAGAATTTCACATACACAAATAAGCTCACACACACATGATCATTTAAGATGCCCTATATGGGTTGGAACATGAGGAAATTAGATAACTAGGAGCCTCATTAGGTATGTTCAGGGAGGAAAGGACCACACTATGTTATATTAAACTGGGACACCAAACTGGGTTAGTTTGCTGCTATATTCTGAGCAGCATAATAATTTAAAGGTCATCGCTATGCCCAGGAAAATGCTTTAAGTTTAGCTGCTCTGTGACCATTATGCAAATATGATCCTTCTTTGTCTAGCTTAGTCTGGGTTGCAAAATTGGATATGCCCAGCCATGGTTTAGAAGCTCACTAAATCACTCTACGATAAATACACACTAAGAATAACTGCTAGAGGAAAGTTAGCAAAAAACTAATGGCTGAGGCTGGGAAAGCATCATATCCAAATGTAGAAATACATTTTATTTAAATGAATGATGAAATCGAAAATAATTACAACGAGCACAAGATACTACTAACTTAATAGAACAGAAAATATTATACATGGGTTTATATGTGGATGTCTCTGAAGTAAAGAAATCAACCCATTATGTCCCCAAAGCAAAGAGCTTTTTTTTTTTCACATTTCAAATATTAGGACTTTCTACTAGAAATTCTGTATTTCAGATTCTAAAAGAAGATACACTTGCCAAAGTCATTGATCTTTGATTGACCGAATTCATTAATAATATCATACTTTATGCATTTTCAAACATTGAGAACAGCTACTATTCCTTGAGCATTTAGAATTTTGCAGGCTTTGTTCTAAGCGTTGTATGAACTCATTTAATCCTCGCAGCAGCCAATGAGGTAAATAGTGCTAGTATCTTTATTCACAAATGAGGACACTAAAGTTCAGAGGGATTAAGCTGCCCAAGGTCACACAGCTGTCAGATACTATTAATAGGGGCAGAATTCGAGCCTCAGCAGCTTGATGACAGAAGCCGTACACTTTGCCACTATCCCGCGCTAACTCCACTGCGTAAGTGATATTGCATGTGTGCATTACGTGTATGTGGTGTGTTTGGACACGTGAGTTTCAAAATATTTTTTTAAATAACTTCTCTTAAAATTTACCGTCTTCACCATTTTTAAGTGTACAGTTCAGTGGCATTCAGTACATTCACATTGCCGCGCAACCATCAGCATCCTCCATCTCCAGAACTCTTTTCGTCTTGCGAAACTGAACTCTATACCCATTAAACAACAGCTTCCTTTTCCCTCCCCTTCCCCCCAGCCTGTGGCAACCACCATTTGACTCTCTGTCTTTTTCTCTCTCAATGAACTTGACTGTTTTACATACATCACAGAACTGAAATCGTACAATACTTGTCTTTTTGTAACTGGCTTATTTCATTTATCGCATGACCTCAAGATTCATCCATATTGCATCATGTGATAGAATTTCCTTCTTTTTCAAGGCTAAAAAATACTACGTTATATGTATAAACCATATTTTGTCTATCCATTCATCCAACTGTGTGAGCCTGGGCTGCTTCCACCTTTTGACTATTGTGAATAATGCTGCTACGAACATGGTCGTACAAATATCTCTTCGAGATGTTGCCTTCAATTCTTCTGGGTATATCCCCAGATGTAGACTTGCTGGATCAGATGGTCACTTTATTTTTAATTTTTTGAGAAACCACCATTCTGTTTTCCATAGTAACTGCAACATTTTACGTTCCCATCCACAAAGCACAAGGATTCCAACTTTTCCACATCCACACTGAACCTGTCATTTTCTATTTTATGATAGTGATTCTCTAACGGCTATCAAGTGGGTGTGTGTTTGGAGTTCTCGTAAGTTTCTAGATTCTGTATTCTGAGTTATGACATATACTGCAGAGTTTGTCTCACTTTGAGTTTGCCATGACCATGTCCCTGCTAAGAAAAGAGGTCACAGGCATAAAGACACAGAATTTGTGTTAGATGGCCCCTAGGCATGTGACCTTATGCGTTGTTCTGGGGACCCAGCTTTTTGGACCAAAGAATGGTGCCTGCACCACAGGTTGACCAGCGATGAAGTGCTCTGATGCAAAAAAACCAAACTAAAACAAAATAAACAGAAAATAAACACAAAAACAAAGATGTTCCCAAAGAGCATCTACCTAAATTTCTTCTCTCAGGTTCTATGCCATGCTGTCTGTCCTCAGCTGTCCCCTCTGGAGATTTAAACGTACAGTTTGATTCTCACGTTTGGTCAGTCCCTAATGGCAGGAGACACAGAAGCAACAGAAACAGACAGAGCATCGAAGGCCCGGGCGTGGTGGGACATTTACAGGTACCAGCTCTGGGCAGTTTGGCCAGTAAGCAGGTCAGCAGGCCACTCCGTTTTCCTCACAGTCCCCTAGTGTTGGAGACACCTGTCTCTCCATCAGATGTGGCACATTCTCCAACATACCCTCCCCGGGAACACCACGACCTTTGTACCCTGAGGACGCTTCTGTTCTTTGCAACCTGAAAATGTGTATCACAGAGATTTTAAACAAAGATATACAGTTACTAATTAAAACCAGAAAATAGTTGGGTTTTACAATGCCATTCTTGATTTTTTTTTTTTAATTTTACTTTTGTTAGGTTCTTTTTGTTTTGCGGGGTTTTTTTCTTTTTTTTTTTTTTTGTGGTTTGTTTTTATGCACGTGTTAAGGCAACTAGGAAAATCAGAAAGAAGTTAACACGGTGAGGTAACTTAGAAGAAAATACAGACAAGATACCTGGCTCTAGATTAAAATTAGCAAAAAGCACATAGAAAATTTCCAACATGAACACAATCACAAATGCCAGCCATCATATACTTTCCCTGATTTCAAAAAAAATCACAAGAAACACTTCCTTACATTGAATTCTAAGTTCAAATATTGACTCATTTCAGTAAGTCAAATTTCAAACTAAGGAACAATGCAGAGGCATCTGATAGCAAGGGAAACACATAATTTTTTAAATTAGCATTCCTAAAAGTTAAAGAACAAACTTTCCCATAATTCACATATTTCCACCTACTAGTACTCTTGTGTAACTGATTGCTGTAGCACTGTCCTCGTAGTTAACTTGCCCCATTAAAGCAGAGAAACAAATATACCACTTAAACGTGCCTCTCTCATCTGCTAATGTCAAAACAACAATAATAATAATAACTACTTCTGCATCAGTAACTTTAACTGGCAGCAAAATGAGGGAAAGTCCAGAGGTCAAGCTACAATGGCATTAAAAACACAATAAAAACACTGAGTTATTGAAACGTATAGGGACCTGCCCATGTGGAGACCAGAGATTTCAAACGGCAGCTAGAAATTGCTGAATCTCTGCTGAGCTGATCTATGTCCCCTCTGATACAGTCCATGAGCCAGGCTGACAGACAAAGTATGTACCACATCTTGACCCCAAACACGGTGAATAAAACCGGAGAAAAGTCGCAAACCCTTTTCCCAACTTGTCTATAAAGGAAAAGGTGGCAAGCCTTAACATGCTCAGTTTTTCAAATAATTTGAAGTGACATGGGGAGAAGAGAGAGTACATATCAACCTATACATTTAGTGATTGTAAGAAGACATCATCTTGGTTTTAACAAATACATTCTATTGAAGAAATCGCTAATAATATCAGCAGCCATTTGTTGAGTAATTATTGGGCCGGCCACTTTGTGGACGTTACTTAATATAATATCTACAGCAATTCTGTGAGATAGGAACCGTGTTCTACATTTTATACCAGACATTAAGTTATTTGGCCAAAAGCACAAAACCAGTAAGTGACAGAATAGGTATTCAAAATGTCTTTCCTGACACCAAAACCCATATTTTTCCATTTTATGACACTACTTTTCATAGTAGGGACTAAATACACAGTAATAAATAAAGAAGTTAACAAACATCTGTTGAGTAAAACACGCCACAAGCTGCAGTCTCCAAGTGTTCTGTGTTCTGTGAAAGACACAGCGTGTGTTTCTATAGGACTTTGATTCCTGGCTCGATGAATGCAAACGAGAGTTTAAGAAGCAAATGAATTCTGTCTACTATGTCTTAGCACGTATTATTCTCTTTTCAGCATAAAGCAATTCCTTTCCCTCTTTGTCTTACTTTCCCCCAGTAAACTGTTAATTCCCTTGTCTAGACTCCAGGCACTCCTTTCCTAGACGGCTATAACCTCCTTCCCGCCAGTTCCCTAACACCACGGCCAAAGCTATTTTCCATGCCCGCCACTTCCACGCTGATCTTCAATGTAATTACATAAATGTGGCAGTTCCCTTGAGGAGCTCACCCCACCCACCTGACTGCTCCCCCTACTGCTATAATCCAGCTGTTTTCTATATTACATATTAGGGAGGGTAGACCACACCCTTCCTCCTAGACGTGCCTGTTCCTTTACAAAGGTTCACGCAAGCTGCTCTAAGTCACATTTGCAGAATGGGCTGCCAAAGAAGAAATGCAAGGCTGGCAAAGGGCTTTCTTGACTTTTATGAAGACTTTTAAACACGTCTCCTTCGCTGTTCTCCCCAAGGAATCGCTTTTCACCGTATTATTGGATTTGGCAATCAGATTGAGGCTGAGAGGCCATTGCAAATGGATTTGCTACATCAGCTTTTATTCTGAGGTGGCCAAGTGACACTGTATTCCAGCCACAGGAGTGGGTCCCGTTAGAATAGAAGCCGGCCTTTTCTTTTCCCTGGCTCCGCCTACGATCAGTATTCTCCCTCGCCTTCTAATCTGCACCTTACAGAGAAAGAACTCCAGCTGAGGGTTTGGTGCTCTTCTGAGCCAGGCAATTTGTTCTTTTCCATTCACAGCCACTCCTTGGCCAAACTGCAGAGCGACTGTTAACTTAGTCTCCATGACTGTGTCTGTGACAGCCTCAGCTACACTCAGCAGTGCACCGTTGGCATCATACATGTGTTCTTTGCAGTACCTCTCATGCTTTTTGCTTCTGGGACTGCAATTTGAAAAGCCACCGTAAGCCAGAAGCTGCCAGTGTCCATATTTGTCACTTTGTGGAAAGGACTTGTCTGAAAAGGAGGCAACACGAAACAGAGCCGGGAGAAGGCGAGGGCCCTGCCAACGTCACGTGAGCTCTTGGATTCTGCCACGCCTGAAGATGGCGCCATCCCTGGGGCTCGCTGGTGCTGCAGGCCAGTAGATCTCTATGCCGCGTTAGCTTACGCAAGGAGAGCTGAAATATTTTCATCACCATCAATTGTGTGAGCTCTAAATAATCAACAGTGTGTAGCTGAGAGACAGGATGACTGTGTGAGGTGTATTTCCCAATAGGAAACAGATGGCACTTTTGAATTGGATAATTTGCGAGAATTTTTCAAATTGAGTTCTGTTTACTAGAGTGTAGGCAGGGTGGATCAGAACCCCAAGGGCTGTGCGTTAGCTCAGGGTGGGTTAGGGTGGTGCCATGATCACCCTTGGGCCTGAAAGGACAAGGGAGGGAGCAGTTATCAGAACACAAAAGGGTAGACACGTATAAAGACAAATTTACCCCCACCCCCCAAAAAAGTCATGTTAAGTCAAGGGACACGTGGCTAGCGCAAAGTGAGCTCACGGAAAAAGAAGCAGAGGAAGTGAGAACACACTGACCTCACTCCAGCTGCAATCTCCTGCCCAGGCGGAGACTCTGGCCACGCTCAGCCGAAAGGCAGAGAAGCCTGTGGTGACCCACACGAATCTGTGGACCTGAGATCGAGGTTTGGGAGGTGGAAATTGGTCTGTGGTTTCCAGCGCAAGGTGCTCAGCACAGCCTACGTGTTCTGCCCCTCACCATGCACTCCCGTCCTTCATCCCGTTGAAAATACATGCTCTCACCCTAGGAGAGAGATGAATTCCTATCATCTTTTGTATCATCATGAAGCAATGTCAACTCCATGACCCGGTCACCTGTCTTTCAAGGTCCCGGCTGAGTGTGATTGTTGTGCAGTGTCTGTGCTGCCTTAGCTGGTGCCGGCAAAGCATGGAAATCTATCCACAAATCAGACGTGCACGTTTGTCTCTGCAATTAACTAGACCCTGTGAATTCCCCGTGAAGTCATAGCTGGGAGTGAGGAAAAGACTGCACACAAGAGAAGCAGGCACAATATCAGTCCAAACCACCTGCTCTTATTGTCAGTGGACATGCTCCGGACTGGACTTGTGTATGCTACTTAAATTCTATAGTATGCTATGGCTGTTCTTGTCCAAATTAAAATTCTGTGGATCAGAAAATACTTCATATATAACAGAAAGCTCAAGTTCAAGTTGCACAGTCACTTTACATCCCATGGCCAAGTGCTTAGTATTTACCAGAGCCTATAGCAAGCCAGAAGCTGCTTTTCAAATGGCAAATAGTTGTCAGTAAAAAAAAAGAAAAAAAAAGAAAAAAAGTGGGGCTTTATTTCAGAACCCTAGGTATCTGCGCTATCGATGTTCCTATTCAGTTCGCGAGAAGGTCAAAGAGCATCTTTGTCTGCCATAAATACTTCCTTTATTAGTACGTGTCCTGTGTTATAAGGCCCAGAGAGCAGAGCAGCCTGTTCTGCCAACACAGACCTGCTGCAGAGTCCGTTCTTCCTGCAGGTCCCACTCACAACAGGTGACTTTATGGATGACCAGTTAATGGATGAAGCGATCACACCCAAATATATGCATTGCCTACAAAATCCTAACCGCCCCTTTTTCTAAGTGGTGGGCGTTGTGTATGGTCTAGCAACTTGTCTCTTACTTCAGAGAGGATATCCCATTACACTCACTGGCCCCACTCATATTTCAGACTCTAAAATTTTACTTTTCTCCCCATCTTCTAGAATGCATATATCTTGTTAAGACATCTAAAGTGCTTGCCATGTCCTGCTTACCAAACCCAGTTTACATGTTATCATAATATAGTAGATGAGTGACATGTTCAATGAAATAACAGAATGATCAAGTTCCATCCGGATTATTTTATAACGCAGAGTAGGAGAGTTGGCATAGCCTTTGGGAAAATAGTAATGCTGTACCGTAGCCCCTGCCTTGTGAATGCAGACCTCTTCTGATTCTCCTCGCTGATTGGAATAGACTGACAACGCAGCTGCAAGCATAATCACCACGTGATTCAGTTTGCTGGAGTCTGCTATTATTCCCCACGACACGTCTGGCTTTTGCATGGGTCAAACGGGCATGTTAAATAACATAGGATAAGCATAACCACCATCTCATTTCTCGAATTTCTGAGAGTGACACTAATCTCTGCAGTACCCCCAGGAATGGGATGTTACTTTTGGTTCATCACGTCATTGTGGGGAGAAAGAAAGCAGTTGCAGGCCGTTCCAGGGATTTCCACTTGACTTTTTCTATCATGACATCCTCTACTTCATAGGTCAGGGCACCAATATGGAAATTTTGCCTTTTATTAAGTATTAATTCCTGAAAACTTTCTGGATAAGAAATTAATTACAGTATTTATCCCCAATCCTCCCGGAGCTACTATTAGATTTAAGCCAAGATTCCACCTATTACCTGTCTTCTGCTCATTAAGACACAGCTATTTTGGGTCTTCCTTTCATAGAAAATGTCTACAAACCTTCAGACAACCTGGGCATTTACTTTTCCTCAGCGCACTGCAGTAAATAGCGTCAGATCAACCTTGGGGACGTCTTCGGGAAGGATTTACACAATTGATAGGTCCATGTTACAATGTCCTTCCTCAAAGGGGCCTGAACTACTCCTCATTTAAGAGACTTCAGCTATCGGAACCAATTTAGATTTAGAAACTGGATAGAAGTCATGAAGCCCACGTGAAGGACTCAGGTTAGATTTCTGCGCTGTGAACCAAGACTTTTTCTACTTACGTATGTCAAACACCGGTTTAGTAAGCTGCCCCTCTACTTACTTCCAGGGACGCCATGGTCCATTAAGCATTGTCACACGTCCTGCAGATCAAAGTTCTATGGTTACCATTCTAATCCTATGGCTCATTGTGGTAATAGCACCCACCTCTGACAGTTAATCGCTACTAAATGTCTTCTTTAAGTCCAAGAGTCTCACTACTTACACTGACATCAGGGAACCCAATTACGTTGCATTATCCTCTCCATCATCTCTGACTCAAAAGGAGCCATCAGTGGAAGTTTTCAAGGATACTGATATCTTCACACCAATGTATTTCCTAATGCTTTGCTGAATGGTATGTCTTTTGGGCACTCCCAAGGGATCTGATTAGGGAGTTGCTAAGCAGTTTTGTTTATATTTATTCAAATGTTGCCATCTTCCTAAGCCTTAAGACTTTTTCCTCTGGAATATGCCAGGCAAGTTCCACATGTGAGTCCAGAATTCAGTTAACAAATCTAGCACACTATTAGTGCAGAGACTGTTTCCCCAAACAAGATAATTCCAAGAGGATTTCGAGGGTTAATGTTCTCAGCCCTGTCTATGTCGCTCGAATGTCTCCAACGCCTGTCTCAGGGTACAACTTCTTCCTTACAAGTTGCCTTAGATAACAAATCTGGCAGATTTGACATTCAGTTTATGCTGTAGTTCCACATCTCTTGTAACCAAATCCACAGCTCCTGCCTTAGCCAATTACGTCCTGCAACAACCACAGATGAGAAATTCCTTCAAAGTTGCCATAGACGTCTTCTTGTTCTTCACGTGTATTTTATAAATTTGTATCTCTTCATTTCTTTGCTCCCTAAGGAAGCTCATGAAGGTAAAAAGAAGCAGCTTACTCCATGATCTTCCTAATCTCTGTTGTTGCCATGGTGATCTCCCATCTGCACATCATCCTATTCCAGCTTCAATGATAATTTGGGGAATAGTGATGTCTTTCCATTCCATGGATTAACCATTCCCACCCTCCCGTGACAAGATGATTATCCCTGTACTCCATACATTTAAGAGAGACTCAATTCCAGAATCCCATTTGCAGAATCCCATTGTTTCCTACGGCTATTTCCAGTACCAGTAAGTCCTAAATATGATACTATTTATTATGATATTTAGGGTCATGGAGGAAAAGAGATGGCACATTCGAATAGGATAACTCAAGGAGAGCTTATTTAGAAAGAGACAATTTACCAAAATGAGAAATAGGAATGGACTTAGTCCATTTTATTCTGCTATAAAGGAATACTAAGGATGGATAATTTATGAAGAAAAGATGTTTATTTGGCTGACATTTCTGCAGGCTGTAAAAGAAGCATAGTGCCTGCATCTGCTTCTGCTAAGAGATTCAGAGAGCTTCTTATCAAGGCGGAAGGCGGAGGGGGAGGAGGTGTGTCACCTGGCGAGAAAAGGAACAAGAGGAAGCAAGAGAGAGAGAGAAGGGGGGGGCAAGCTCTTTCAAACAACCAGCTCTCGCATGAACTAGCGGAGTGAGAACTCACTCACTCGTTATCCCAGGGAGGACACCAAGCCATTCCTGAGGGATCCATCCCGTGACCCAAAAGTCTCCCTCCTCCAACATTAGGGATCAAGTTTCAACTTGAGATTTGGAGGGGATAAACATCCAAACTCTATCAAAGGCAAACCACAAGTGATAGTGCATTATTTCAGGTTTTTTGGTTACCACATATAGTCTAAACATGGCAATGAGGGAAGGAAACAATTTTCAGAGTCTGGAAGACGAGAGACAAGCATGGAAGTCCACTTTTACGGGGTCTGGTGAAAGAGTATTCCAGGAAAAGGGTGGAAACAGTGCAGAGGCTCTAAGACTAGACATGTTGGAGGAAGAGCTAGCGGGCCAGTACTTGTGACTAAGCGAATAGGACTGTCAGAAAAAAAGAACAAGGAGGTGAGGAAGGTTGTAGATATTTTAGGATTTGTAGATCATTTTAGGGTTTTTGTTTTTACTGTCTACCTGATGGGAAGGTTCTAGAAGGTTTGAGCAGAGTAATGACAAAATTTGATGTATATTTTTAAAGGACAGCACAAGAAACTCTGGCAACAACAGACATGGAGACAAGTCAGAAGTTAACTCAGGTGAAAGGCCGCTTGGACCCGCATGGTAGCAGCGGGGGTGGCGCAAAGTGGTCGGAGTCTAGATACGTTTTGAAAGCTCAACCTGGTAGGAATTGCCGAAGAGTTGAACATGAGCTGTGAGATAGAAAGGGATAAAGAGTAACCCCAGGTTTTTGGACTGAGCGATTTAAAAATAAATTTGCCATTGATGGGGTGGAGAAGATTGTAAAAAGAACAGGCTTGGTGGGCACACACAGGAATTCTGTGTTGTGCATGTTGGGCGTGAGATGCTTTTAGAAAGCCGTGCGGAGGTGTGAAGTAGGCAACCGAATATATAGCCTGGAGTTCTGGGGAGAGTCTGGGCCAGAGATATAAATATTGCAGTGTTAGCGCACGGATGGTATTTAAAGCCGGTCCTAGAGGAGATCACCTAGGCAGTGAATATCAATAGAAAAGAGTATAATAAATCTGAAATATGAACCAGCCTCCGAGCAAATTGTATCCTAACATCATTATTCTGAGGATCTTTAAAATTGTGAGAGGTCCAGCGGCTATTCTGTTTCTCAATGGAACTGTATAAAATCCTTTTTTAAGGTTGTTAACCATCATGGCCAAGTTGATGAAGGAGAACGTGGATATGAGAGAAGATATAATCTCTTTAGACTTATATGTCTTTATTCCCTGAAGTTTCACGCATTTAAAATATGCCGGAAAGTGTGTAGTAAAGGCCTCAGCAGGGCTTCCAAAAGATGAGAGAGGCACAGCCAGCGTTTGGGCCTTTTGGAGGAAAACCTTTTGTTGGAGTTTAATCCAATGTAACATCTCAAGATTTTCTTCAGCAATCCTTTGGAGGCTACAGAGAACAGAATTAATATGCATCCAGCAGGGACAGTAGCTGTGTGTATAGTATGTCCCCTAGTAAAGTCACCAAGGCTCAGAAACAGCCTTAGTACTTTTTTTTTTTTTTTTTTTGAGACAGAGTCTCACTGTGTTGCCTGGGCTAGAGTGCCGTGGCATCAGTCTAGCTCACAGCAGCCTCAAACTCCTGGGCTCAAGCGATCCTCCTGCCTCAGCCTCCCGAGTAGCTGGGACTACAGGCATGCACCACCATGCGTGGCTAATTTTTTCTATATACTTTTAGTTGTCTGATTAATTTCTTTCTATTTTTAGGAGAGACGGGGTCTCGCTCTTGCTCAGGCTGGTCTTGAACTCCTGAGCTCGAATGATCTGCCCGCCTCGGCCTCCCAGAGAGCTAGGATTACAGGCGTGAGCCACCGCGCCCGGCCAGCCTTGGTACTTTTGAATAAGAACTTGCATCCAATATCCAACAGCAATGCTTTTGACGGTCTCCCCCCAGGGGAATCTGAACTGTGAGCCCCTAAATCAATGCAACGTTCTGATTCATATATTGAAAAATTGCTCCTGGACAAATGGTTTCAATGGATTTTTGATTGTTGGTAACCACAATGCCCCGTGTGATTCCTGCCCTGGTGTCTGCCCCAGTTTGCATTTGGAAGATGACAAAGGATGGATATTAAATGACTTGTCACGGGCCTCAGAGCAGGTCAGAAAGTGGCTCTCCTGACTCCAGCCCTGGATTTACTGCTGTGCTTTTCCACGTCAGCAAAGGACAGCTTTAAAACCACGCACAGTCACCACCAAACGTCGCTTTTATGCACACTAATAAAACGAGAAGCAGTTCTGAAGCCAGTTTTATTTGTAACCCTTGTTCCCACTGGCCCTTTAGCCTTCAAATGTTGAGTATTACTTTCCCGATTTTGAAAGATAATGGAGAAAGAGGACAGAAATAAACCCTGGCTGGAACTTAAAAAAAAAATAAGTATATCAGGCAATATACAGCTGTGAAATCTTTTACAGGAGGCTTGTCGGGAAATACCACATATTATTTGGTGGCCATTTAGAAATAATGTAGAGATGACCATTTCTGCTTTGCTGACCTGGTTGTTGTAGCTCACAGGAGTAGGGACAGCACCGAACTGTGCTGCTGAGGAACTTCCAGGGCTGTGTCCCTCCTCGCCAGACTATGCATAACCTGAAGCAAAACTCAGTTTCCTCACTGGTAAGGCAGGGTCGTAACCCCTGCTCTGTCTACCTTACAAGTGGTTGTGAAGGTCGGATAAGATATCGCACGCTAAAGTGTAAACACTAAACAAATAATAATAAATAAAAATAAAAGTAATAATAGATATTGAGTAGAACCATATGCTAGGCTTTAACAGACTCACAGCACATCCAAGTATTGTGCTATTTTCATTAATCTCTCTTTTATCCAATATATTCAAGGGCTAGGAACACATGAACCTTAATGCTCTTCTTCCATGGATGTTAAAACTGGATCTCAACCACGTTCTCAACCACCTACCATCTTTATGCTGCCCAGTAAAGAGCCAGTTCTAAGGAGTCCAGGACAGGTGTCTGCAGCCTCCAATCTACAAGTGAGTTGGGACAGGTACTACGGAAGCCCTGCAAGTCCACACAGAATTCAGGCTTAGGAATAGCAATATGATTAAGGCAGAATAAAAGGTAGTACAGTGAGTTAGGAAATCAGTTTTGAAGCAGTGTTTGCATAGCAATCACACTGCATTTGTGCCTAATGATTAATGTATGCATAATATATGTGATATATAATGTATGCATAATAGAAATGAAATAAAGCCAAATTTTCTTAAATTTCTTTGTTCACATTCTGCCGAAAGTGAGAAAAATGGCTACTGTCCATGGCAAAGTGCGTGTTTGGGAGATGAAAAGTGACAGTGATCTTAGGGGGTGATAATGTGACTCTCCTGAGCCCTTTGGCGTCACTACTGAGTGGCACTTTGTTCGGGCAGGTGGTGCGCAGGATGGACCTTCCGACTTCCCTTTCCTCTCTCTGCTTTCTCCTTGCTAATTGCTTTTCTCTTCTACTTTCTCTCCTCTCTTTCACTTCCATTTCTCTCCCCTTCTCTTTCTCTTCCCTCCTCTTCAACTCTTCTTTCTCATCTTTCATTGACAGCCTTTCTCCACCTTCTTCTCACTTCCCTCTCCTGCCTCTCCTCCTCCTTTCTTTCTTTCTCCCCCTCCTCCCACCCTTCCTCACCTCCATCGTGTTATTTGGGCTTCTGCCTCAACCTGCTAGCCCAGCGCTCCATGTCCTACTGATCTAGGAGCTTTTCTTCCAACTCTACCTAGATCTTTCCAGAGCCTCCCTGTTCCCTACCTGGCTTCCTATTAGGAAAGGACTGTTTAACTGGAACCACAGAACCAATCTTGCTGTCCACATTCTTCCCACATTGCCCTACTGCACACAGCAGATCAGACCCCTTCATCCCAACATTGGCATGAACCACATCTGACCTCTCTGTATCTCCGGGACACAGAGCACATGGGGTCCAGCCTCTTTCAGACAGGCCGACTTCCCCCATCCCATCTCAGACCTGGTGCTGCCATGCTCACCCCTGCCCTCCTTGCAGAGGTCCCCACACGCTCTGAACTCAGGCCTCCTCGAGTTAAAACACCCCTACCAGAGAAGCTTAGAGTCCAGTGGAGGAGACAACATAGTTGTGTAGAAAGAAACTGGCAACACAGGGAAAAATAAGGGCCAAGGTGGGAGTCTAGAAACCAAGAGAAATGCAGAGAAAGAGAGATTAATATGGGCTTAGGTGGTCAGAGCAACTTCACAAAGGAAAAGGAACTTGAAATCAAATTTGAATGGGTAGGTTTAAGTAGAGAAGTTATTAGAAATATATACACAAACAGGAAATTATAATTAAATTCCTTATGGAGGAATAAAGGAAGGAAATTTACCTAGCCTATAGACTGAAGAAGATCTGAGAAATGTTTTTGGAAGAATTGACATCTAACTGGGATCTTCAAAGATGTGAAAGCTGGCTGGGCGCGGTGGCTCACGCCTGTAATCCTAGCACTCTGGGAGGCCGAGGCGGAAGGATTGCTTGAGCTCAGGAGTTCGAGACCAGCCTGAGCAAGAGCGAAACCCCGTCTCTCCTATAAATAGAAAGAAATTAGTCAAACAACTAAAAATAGAAAAAAATAGCCGGGCACGGTGGCACGTGCCTGTAGTCCCAGCTACTCGGGAGGCTGAGGCAGGAGGATCACTTGAGCCCAGGAGTTTGAGGTTGCTGTGAGCTAGGCTGACGCCACAGCACTCCAGCCCGGGCAACAGAGTGAGACTCTGTCTAAAAAAAAAAAAAAAAAAAAAAAAAGTGAAAGCTTTATTGGCTAAGGTATTCCAGGCAGAAGTGCAATGTGAACAAAGTTCTAAGGACAAGAAAGATGTATAAATAAAAAGCTGTGTGTTTCTAGAGGATGAATTTTGAGGTAAGAAATCAATTAAGATGATCAAGGCAACTCATGGCAGCTTTGCGTGCTATGTGATGAAGACTCAAGATCCAAAGACCAGGGAGAGGAGACTGGCTGGAAAAGGGAGGGTCTGGGCTGGCTTGAGCCCAGCAAGAAACTGTGGATTCCCACGGTGAATAAGAAGGTAGATGCTTGTCAACACACTAGCATCCAGGGTTCCAGCTCCAGCACTCAGAGGAGCAGAATAATTCCTGTCCTAGAAGAACAAGTTTCCTTATCTACCTGCCAAACTTCATGCTTATTGGTGCAAGGCACAGGTAATACTGAACCCACAGAATTCAGTACTGTCTGCCATTTGGCTGAACTGGGGCATGCAGAAACTAAACTAACAGTAGATTTATTTCATTGGCTAAAGAAAAAGTTCATATAGCAGAAAATAGATTGGAAGCATAGGCCATAAGCAGATTCTGAAAAGTTTTGGAGGCGCTTGGAAGTTTAGATTTTTTTTCTATGGATAAATGAAAGTTCATTGGTCACTGACATTTCAACAAAAACCAGGACAAAGAGCCCTGGACTGAAGCTTCTACTAGCAATTTTAGTCCCAGCAATGTTGTAGGTCCAGGTACAACATATTTCTTTAGGGCAAACATATAAAAAGATGAATTTTTAGTAAAAATAAATTGAAGGATAGTATATTTTATAATCATTTTCACTATAAGATTTCTTTACCTTACAAGCTACATTACCATGGTCATTTTCTTGATTTGCAAACCTACAGCTTGGGTGTGATTTTTCAAGAACAGAGTTGTAGCATGCAAGTACCCTGTTCTCTCATCTCTTCTCCATTTAGTGGGCATGAAAACTACCACTTCCATCTTAAATCCCAGGGTTATTTTAAGTTATAGGTAATAAAAATATCCAGATTACCTTGAATTCCTCAATAGAAATGTGCTACATGAGTGTGAGGCTCACAAATTTTAAGAATGTCTCCTTTTCTGCACCCTAATAGCTGGTACAAGAAAAGAAAGGGGTTGATTTAGCTGTGAGATGAGGTCAATATGGGCAGTGGTGTGATCATCTGACTGGAGCTTTTGGACATTCTTTAAAGGGTGAGAATGCAGAGCTGCCACAGCTAATGCAAATATCAATATAACAATAGAAAGTAACAGCCATGTGAGTTTTGTTGGGCTACTACAGGAATGCTGACTGAGAAAAGGTGATTGTATTAGTCTGAGCTCTCCAGAAAAACAGTGACAATGGGAGATTTATATGTATATATATATGGAGAGAGAGAGAGAGAAATTTATAATAAGGAATTGGCTCACACAATCGTGGAGGCTGAGAAGTCTCAAGATCTGCAGTCTGTGAGGTGGAGACCCAAGAAAGCCCATGGTATATTTCCAGTCTGGATCTGAAGACCTGAGAGCCAGAAGAGCCAATGGTGCAAGTTCCAGTCCAAGTCTGAGTCAGAAGGCGGGAGATGACCAATGTCCCAGCTCAAAGACAGGCAGAGGGAGCGAATTCTTTCTTGCTCTGCCTTTTGTTCTATACAGGCCTTCCATAGACTGGATGGGGTCCACTCTCATGGGTAGGTCAATCTGCTTTACTCGGTCTACTGATTCAGATGTTAACCTCATCCAGAAACACCCTCACAGACATGCCCAGAATAGTCTTCAACTGAATATCTGCACACCCACTGGCCCAGACAAGTTGGCACCTAAAATGATCCATCACAATCCACTCCTTGCCAACGTGGCACTGCATGCAGCTCCTTAAATCATACTTAATCTCCAAATAAAGACAATACAAGGTCATGGTTCCACCTAGCATGATACAACCACCTTGTATACAAGCGAAAACACGCTAACCCCATCCCCAGAAGAGGAGGCAAAGTCCTTGAGTGAGGTTTACTCTTCTCTTTGATATCCTTTAACTTAAATAGTATGATATAAAGTTAACAATATTTAAATAGTATGATATAAAGGCAATATATCTTATGGTACATGATAAGGGAATGAGATAGAAAAGAAAAACAAGATATCCATGCTATATATATTTTTTCATAAAATATTCATAACAAAATAAGGTGAATACTCATGACAATTACAGTCTTCATTTCTGTACCTGGTCACACGGCCATAGCTGGTATTTATAACGACCTTCTTCCAATACCTGTTCTACATTCCCTTTGCTTTCTCCAAACATCTCAACTGGTCATAATTCTTTATCTGGTAGAGTGACACAAACTTTCATTCCTGGAGCATCCAGGCCATTAACAGTCCTGCCTGGATTATGTGTTGTAATTTTCCATTGACCTTAATCACAGAGCACAGTAATACTAAAAGACACCCTAAAAACAATCTCCTATATTCCTTACCTTGAAATAGTAGTTCAATTTCACCTTGATCAATCACCCCAGCCAGCACTGCAATTCCTTCTTTGCCTGTTGATTCAGAGGCACAAGGAGTCTACAGTGGCCAGGCAATAGTCTTAACTTCCAGTTCAATGAAATCATTGCTGTGTCTCCTGGTGGCAGAAATTCCTCCCTTTGGAACTAAGACCTCTAGACCAGCAGAGCATAAGGACACAGGATAAAGAAGCAAAAATTTTGCTAGTGGGTTACTAGGGATAATGGTGAGTGGTGCCACTCCCATTTCCACCCGATGATTCCTGGGCTCCACGAATCCTGGCTACAGGAGAAACAGCACTATGCATTGGACATGGATTCGGAGCATATATAGTACATACAGCCTTCTGGAGGACATTTCCCCAGATCTGCAAGGTATTATCCCCTATCTGGCCCCAGAACAGAGTCCTCAAAAGGCCACTCCACCATTCTATCAAGCTAGATGCTTTGGGATGGTGGGAAACATGGTAAAACCAGTGACTTCCATAAGCATGGATCAATTACCACATTTCTTTTGCTATGAAGTGAGCTCCTTGATCAGGAACAATGCTGTGTGAAATATCATGCTGGTGCATGAGGCATTCTGTAAATCCACAGATGGTAGTTTTTGCAGAAGCATGGTGTGCAGGGAAGACAAATCTGTATTCAGAATAAGCGCCTATTCCAGTAAGAACAAAACACTGCCCCTTCCATGATGGAAGCAGTCCAGTGTAATCAACCTGCCACCACGCAGCTGGCTGCTTACTCCAGGGAATAATGCCTTCCTCTCAAGGAAGAGAGAGAGAGAAAGAGAGAGAGAGGAATATTTTTTTTCATATTATAGACAGACTTTTGTTATGTTTCAGAAAAATGACCACCTTCCAGAAAAATTTTTGTCCTCCCAATTTTTTAATTTCAGCCAAAATGAATTTTCCTTTCCTAACATCCGTATACCAATCCTGGCAAAAGGTTTTTATTGGCCTACCTTTTGATCATGACTCTGCCCACTGGAAACATCAGTGTGGCCTGGGGTATAAGGTCCCAGGATTGCCCAAGCCTGGGTCACATTCCCGTCACTATGGTGGGAAAGGAGTTGGAATGCTACCTATCCCTTAGAGGCCAGATAGGTTGATTGAAAATATGTCCAGAACCACATGAAATTGGGGAAGAGGGTGATTTCCCCAAAAAAGGGATGTTGGACAAACAAAAAATAGTAAATGTCTGTTGCAATTGCTTTGTACTCCTCTTTTGTGTTTTCTTTTAATAAAACTATGTTAATAAAACTATACTGTTCAAAGTTTGTTCACATTCATTTTTTTCCATGAGTATTTGGTTCAATTTCATTCTCAAGATAAGGGTAGCTCTGGATAAATGTGTAAGGTGTCAGGTAGCTAGAAAGGGAGCATTGCTCATCATTGTTACAGGATTCAGTGCATACAGGTGTTTGCACCAAAACAAGCACCACGATACAGAAGGAAGCACGGACCGGAGAAAGAACGTGGGCATTGGAATTAGCAGATGGTTTAGTGTCTCCAAGCTTGACTCCATATCTATAAGTTATGGTAATACCTACCTCACAGGATGTTTATCAGACTGTGGAGGATCCAATGAGACCATTTTAGCACAGCGCCTGTGACATAGTTAGTGCTCAGTGACTATCACTTCTTTGTCCCCGATATCTATACGCCCACCTGCTCATGGCTTCTGATTCCATGTTGAAAAGTTCAAGTGGAAGGGTTTAAAGGAAAAAACCCTTGGCAAGCAATCGGGATTCCTGATGAGGATCAGGTCCAGTCAGGTGGCCCCATGTGTCTAGGAGATGTGTTCCCAGAAAGGGAGATGAGGCCTGATAGTCGGGAGGATTTCAGCAGCCTCTGGGGAAGGCAGAAGGAGCAGATAACAGACGCCATGTTGCAAAGATTGCTCAGTCTCAATGTGCCCCCCGGAGAGGCCTTCTCTGCCCATCTCAGGCAAAGGAGCCCTTCTGGTTTATTCACTACGTTATTCCCGGGATCTAAACACTGCCTGGCCAGTAGCTGACACTCCATAAATTCATGTTGAATAAAAGGAAGAAATAAAGGCACAGAGGAGGGAGGAAGAGACAAAGACAGAAATGTTCTTGATTCGGGTCAGAAACCAGCACAGAAGCACAATGAAGTATATAATGGAGACTTCAAATACACAGGAAATATTTTTCAGCTTAAAAAAAAAAAAGCATCTGATGAATCATTGACTCGCTTCGCTGAAAGTTTAATTTTTAAGAAGGGTGAGGATGTAATAAAAGGCTGATTTTAGGTTTGAAGGAAATAATTGGTAGATCTAATTTAAAAGCAAAAGCAAATTTTTTAAAGTAAGTGATAGTTAAATTGCACAATTGTACCCAGTGAATTATTATTTCAATTTCAAAAGAAAAAAATATATGGTATCCTAAGGATGGGAGAACAGAAATCTCTCCCATCTCTTAGCAAAAAATCATCCCAGACCATTTACTTAGTGCCTCCTATGGGCTAGATGGTATTTAGCTTTTATTCTGGGTAGCAATTATGATTGCCCCTACCTTTCAGGAGAAAAACTGAGTCTCAAAGAGGCAAAATGATTTGTCTAAAATCACCAAGCTGGGGATTGGGGGCATAAGATTTAAGCCCAAAGCTGTCAGATTTAAAGCCTCATCTTTCTCAACATCTCTAATCATTAGAGAAATGCAAATCAAAACCACAATGAGATATCACCTAACCCCAGTGAGATTGGCCTCTATAAAAAAATCCCAAAACAACAAATTCTGGCGAGGATGTGGAGAGACAGGAACACTCGTACACTGCTGGTGGGACTGAAAATTAGTGCAACCTCTGTGGAAAAGAATTTGGAGATACCTCAAAGAGCTAAAAATAGAAATACCATTCGATCCAGCAATAGCACTATTAGGCATCTACCCAAAAGAGCACAAAACATTCTATGATAAAGACATCTGCACCTGAATGTTTATGGCAGCACAATTCACTATTGCAAGGATGTGGAAACAACCCAAGTGCCCGTCAATCCACGAGTGGATTATTAAAATTCGGTATATGTTTACAATGGAATATTACTCAATCGTAACAAACGACAGTGATCTAGAACCTCTTATACTTTCCTGGATTAAACTTAAGCCCATTATCCAAAGTGAGGTATAACAAAGATGGGAAGAACAGGCTCCACTTGTACTCGCCATCAAATTGGTACTAACTGATCAACACTAGGGTGATCACATGGCAGTAATACTCTCCAGGGATTAGTGGGATGGGGGGCTAAACCTGCAACTAAAGGACACGGGGAGCATTGTAGGGGGGGAAGAGCACGCCGCTAACCCTCGCTTGGGTAAGGCAAAGACATAAAGTGTAGCCATAATGTTTGTACCCTGAAATAAAAAAAATAATAAAGTCTCATCTTTTTTTAAGAAAATATAGAGTCACATTAATTCTATGAAATATAAAGATTATTCACTCAAACCTATTAAATATCAAAAACCTAAAAGCTATTTAAAAACTTTACCAAGGCCCTATACACAGCATTATCGAAAAGTTTCTTTTAAAATAAGACGCTTTCAATTTTACTCCTGTTTTCCAATAGACTTCTATTACAACAGTCGAAGTACATTTTCATAGAAAAACGAGGCCCGGGGCATAATAGAAACATTCTTACTCAGACAGAACTCTTTAAAAAATCATGTTCCAGATAAAGTTAATGTATAATGATAAAATATTCATGTAACCCAAATCACGTGATTCAAACAAAGCACAGAAGTCAAATTTCTGTCCCACAATAGTTTGGTGTTCTAAAAAAGAAAACAAAGGGCAGGCAGGATGTCACTGCCTTAAAGTGACTCTCCCATGAAATCCCTTTACCAAGATTCCACGTGCAGCTGCAGCGGCTGATACTGCTCTGTTTCAAGGAACATATAGAAGCTACTGGCTTCGAGAAATAAATGAGTCGCGCTGGGCTGCAGTGGGAAGGAACTAGCAAAAAATCCGGAGGCAGAATTTCAAAAGAAGTTGAATAAAGCCTAATGAGGACATTGATTTCCCGAAACACACAGCCAAGAGCATCTGAAATGTAACTCCTAGGAGTCCTTAGGCAACACGCCAACTATGCTTTTTATTTTATGAATTCATAGAATGGTTGCATTTTAATGCCCAAAGGCAAGTGGAAGGTTTCACTCCTTATTTTTGATGCAAACTGAAGACCTAGAAAGATTAAATCACTCACCCAGTGTGGTACAGCCAATTGGAAAGAGAGCCTTTTGGGTTCCATCAAAGTAAGTATCTCTTTATAAGATTTACTTTTGCAGTTAGTTCCATATAATGGCAAGTACATGTGGTGTTTGTTTTTCCATTCTTTAGATACTTCACTTGGGATAACGGTCTCCAGTTCCATCCAAATTTTTGCAAAGGACATAAATCATCTTTCTTCATGGCTGAGTAGTACTCCCTGGTATCCATACACCACATTTTGTTAATCCACTCATGAATTGATGGGCATTTGGGTTGATTACACATGTTTGCAATTGTGAATTTTGCTGCAGGAAACATTTGAATGCGGGCGTCCTTTTTATAAAATGACTTCTTCTCCTTTGGGTAAATACCTAGTAGTGGGATTGCTGGATCAAATAGTAGGTCTATTTTCAGTTCTTTGAGGAATTTCCGTACTGTTTTCCATAGAGGTTGTACTAATTTGCAGCACACGTGTGCATAGAGGAAAATAAATCTCAAAGGAAATCAAGTAGGGGGGGTGGAGGTGGAGGGGATGGGTAAAAACTTATCTAACAGATACAATAAAATCTGGGTGATGGGTACACTTTTAACCCCTGACTCAAGCATTACAAAAGCAGTCCATGTAACCCAAATCATTTGTACCCCCATAATACTTTGAAATAAAAAGATAAAGGCAAAAAAAAATATTTACTTTTACAAACTAAAAACCGTATTTCAAATAGCCTTAGCACAGTAGGCAACATTAACAAATTAGCAAACCACTGTAAATTCTTTAATGATAATCGTTCCATTAAATTGTTAAAATAAAACGTGCTGTCATAAAAAATTCTTTTTGAAGAAATTCGAACTCTTTCGAATAAAGAAGTTTGGTGACTCTATAAATAAGCAAGTTGAACTTAAAGCTAAGCAGTCAAGCATGTATCAGCAAGATTCAGCAGTGGGATTTAGAGCAATCAACTTTATACCCAGACAGAATGAAAGCAAGTGTGGAGGAGAATACAGAAACAGCTAGGATATTATTAGCAAAATACTGCTTTAACGGAAGTGTGCCAATTGGCACAAGGTACACAGGGACCAATTTAGAGTGGAAAACAAGACAGGATCAAGGTGCCGTGGAAAATAGGAGCGAGTGAGAAGGAGCTGAGAGATGAATCGTGCAGCGTAACTCATCCCCCTGCCCTTGGCGGCTGCTCAGGACCAGCGGGACACGGTTCTGTCAATGGACATGTCCAGCAAGGGTTTGAAAAATAAAACGCATCTACAGCTCTGCCAAGCTACATTTTTAAAAAAAAATTTTAAACCACTCTGACAATACCCTTGGGAATATGAGATTCCAAGAGTCAAGAAAGCACAGAACTGAGGTTTCTACTTCATCCCTTTTTCCCTTTGCCGTGTTTCCTGCACAGCCTGGTCACACAAATACGGCAGAGGAATCACGGAGGAAACTGATATATTCTACACCACGTTCCTTAAGTTTTGAGTTTTCTTAAATGTCATTGGCAGCATTTTTATTATTATTTTAATCTTTTGCAGCTCCATGTTGGACTTTGGGTAACATAAGATCATTTTCCACTTTTTTTTTTTTTTTTGCCAGCAATAGAACTTGGTCAGCGGCCACTCTGAACCAGTTCCACACTATTTGTCCCCACTCTCTAGACTGTGATCCAGTTTTGGTGGGAGAAGCGAGTTCATGATCCTTAATTACAGCAGCCTGGGGGAAGCTCTTTGCCAGACTTGGGAAGTTTCTGACCCTCATGGAATCCCACAATGGGAAGGTCAAGTGTCTAGTCCTTAGAGTGAGCAGGAGAGTGTTGGGAACTGGGGAAAGGTCTCTGGAAGGTCAGGTTAAAAGGAAAGCACCGCATCTGCTGATCAGCGCTCCAGGCTGGGACCCTGCACACAGCCAGACAGTGGACATTGGCTTCCTGTGCCACTGGGGGCTAATCAGCATGGCAGAGGATGGGGTACAAACGCCCTGCACCCAGCAACTCCATTCGCTTTCCTGGTGAACATGGATTCATCTCACTGAACCTTAATGGTAGCATCCAAATGTGGGAATAAACATTAACATTTTTAAGGCTGTTGTTTGATAGGAACATGTCTGTGAAAAAAGTCTTTTGTAAACTTTAATGTGATATATGGACATTAGTTATTAATGCTACCAAGCAAAATTATTTCCTTTTTCAGTACACACACACGCACACACATACACAAACACATACATACAAACACACACAGACACACGTGCATACACACACACAAAAGATATAGAGGGAATAATTTCAGTTACTTCATTATTTTAGTATATTTTGATTTCCCTGCCTCATATAACTTAAAGTATTCTTACTTTATTATTTAACAGATATTACTGTAAAATGTTCTATTAGTCTGATACGATGTGACATGAATTTGTCTTTGATGAAGTTAATTGGGGTACATCCCCATGGGGACTAATGGGAAAACCATTGTGATTCCCCCCGATTCTAGTTGTAGAGACAGAAAGTAGAATGTGGTTACCAGAGGTTGGGGTTGGAGGGGGATTTATCATTTAGTGAGTACAGAGTTTCAGTTTGGGGTAATAAAAAGTTTTGGAGATGAACAGTGGAAGTAGCTCCACAACAACGTGATCGTACTCAGTGCCAATGACCGTACACTTAAAAATGGTGAGAATGATACATTTTATCTGAAGTATATTTTACCACAATTATTAAGGAGAAAATTTTATTTCAGACATTTTGGCCACTTCATGTTGAATAACTGATCTGGTAGAGGTTCTTAAGGAATTGTTATATGCACAGTATATAACAATGAATGATACATATCAAATTCTATCACAAGTCAGTAAAAAAGAAAAACAGTTATTAAGAAGACCTCTTATTCTGCGGTCACTGCTGGGTTGGCATGCAGCCAGAAGCAAATTTAAAAAATAAAAAATGCATGCTAATCAAATTGTCTCTATCTTACTAAAACATGGCTTTAATATATCTAAGTACACTGTGTTCCCTTGAAACAAATGGAGACAATTTCATCAGCTATAACTAAGTTCCAAATACTATAAAACTCACAGAAGGAAAAAAAGTCATTTAGTAGAATGAATAAACCAATATGGGGTCCCGAACAAAAAGAATATCTATAGATCACGCAGCTTATATGCAAAATAAACATATGCATAAGAAAAACTGTAATGAATCCAATGGAAAAGTTTGATATTCACAACAAAGAAAAAAACAAAGGGAATTTTAGGTATGTATAAGGATAGTAAATATAAAGCACGTTTCAAAACCATATTCAGAAAATGATTAACTCTGTATCCTCTTCAGTAGAAATTAGAAGATAGACTAAACATGGAAGATATCCTTTCTGCTGTTTGAAGAGCTATGGCAATTGAATCGAGTTAATACCATCTATTTCAAAACAGGATCAAAACAAGATCTGTTGAAATTATAGGTGTGCTGTCCTAACTGGAAGAGAACAAAAAAAAAAAGACAAAGGAAACATTCAGATTAAGTCACTTCCTTCAGAAGAAGCCACTCAATGACTATGTTCTTAAAAGCAAACTCATTCCCACGCTGACAGTCATCACGGTAGATTTTCTGAAATACTGGAAATCTCCAATGCCCTTACTAAATAAATAGAAGAGTCAGATTGTTTCCTTCTGCAAAACAGAGACTGATTTAATAAAAGCATAATTTTGATACTAGTAAGTTGTTTATTTCAATGTCAATAACTGCCTTGAAGTCTTGTCTTTTTCATAAACAAATGCCTGCTCAAATATCTCCATTTTTTAAATCTTCAAACTGGGCAACAAGTTGTAAATTGTTTTGTTCAAGCCCCTGATACCCCTTGCTAAATTCCGACAAGAGTTGCATCATGAGCTCTTGGACCTCCCACGGCATCTTGGAGCATTAAGATGCGTCAGGCTCACCGGACTTGCAGGCTTCAGAGACGGTCTTTTCGGGAGCAGGTTGAGTCCCTCCCATTCTTCACAACACACATATCTCTGCCATCTAAATTCTGTTTCTCTTGTTTCCTTTTACCTTTGCTCAACAAATGTGGCAGCTTAGTCTAAGAGGAACAAAATTTCATTTCTTTTCTAATCTTTTTTTCAAGAGTTTACGCCCTTTTCTGCTTTGTTATTAAGGTAGCTATGCCAATTCTAGTTCTGCTGTTCTTTCTTGTTTGTTATTTCGCGTTGGGAATTGGATTTATTGATCCAATGACTACCTGAAAAGACAGAGAAAAAAGCAAAAGTTCTATTGGTGTTCTATTTTCTTCTGACATAACTAGAGATTGCTTTTTCTTCCATTGAGAATTTAAAATTCAAAGTCATTCCATCTTATTTATTATTTCACCAGCATAATATTAAGGCTGAAATACTTTCTGTACACTTAATCATTTTAGTTTTCACAATTGCTGATTAGTACACTTGGTCAAAATAAGATGCCCATCGTTATGACCTGAGATACACAGAGCCTCACGCACAAAGGCCTGCACGCACATAGCAAGCACACACACACGCTACACACCCTCCTTGGTTTCGCGTCCTCCTTGGTTCGAGCGTGATAACGCTCTCAAAAAATTCTAACCAGATTTTCCCATGAATGTAACTCCAGTAACTTATGCCTAACAAAAGACAATGTGTTAATGTAAATACACATCTAAAAACGTTATTAGCTCACTCACAGGCCATTCTCAATCACAAACAACCATATTCTCTTTCAACATTTGTTGCTAAAATGTACAATAGTAGCAGGCACAACACACAAAGCTTAAAGGAATGAGAACATTTGGCTCATGTAAAGAGTAAACAGATTTTTCAAATGTATTATTTCTTGAAAAAAAATAACCTAGAATGTGAGAAATGAACGGAAAGAAGCACGCGTATTAATGCATTTTCTTTTTCAAAAATCCTGAAAACCAGCCATATGTTCTACATTATGAATATGCAGATGGTCTCAATGCAGTTATTTTTTTTTCTCTAATTGAAACCATCAGGGTAAAATAATGCAGTAGTTTAGGAAGCTGATTCAGCTGGGCCTCTTTCTTCCCTTCTCCAAAAGTACACCAAAGCCTCTCTACATGTTTATATAATTTGGGAATTCTTGCTGTTAAATGAAAGAGAGAGACAAGCAAAGCAGCAGGAAGGGTACTTTGATTCTTGCATTCTTTGTGGCAAATTGTACACTTTATGAAGAAAATGCATTTCACAGATGGATTTCTCGTAGATACTTTTGCAGAGAACCCACCTTGGCATTTCTTAAGTAATAACTTCTCTGAATTCAGCACCCTGAATGATCCAACATGATGTTGAAATCGAGTGTATCAAGTTAACCTGTCAGCCTGCCTGCACGTACCCTTAATGTCAGCAGTAAACTGAGCATGTCAACTGGGCCTGCTAGATTGCTCAAGCTAGAAGTCTGACATTCCAGTATGAGACGCGGTTCACTCCTCTTTGAGAGAGATTGGGATCAACCAGTGATGATGAGTGTACAAAGTATTACTATACTTGTTCTTTATCTGAAAACAACTCTAACAAAATAATTCTGTTCCAGGCTTTTTGTCTTCAACCTATACAGTTTCCATTCCTGTGGTCCTTTAGAAACCAAAGAACTATTTGACTTTTTAAGGCATTATTATAGGAAGGCAACCCAACATGTAAGGAAATTAGCCTTATGAATGTAGGATGAAGTTGAAGTTCATATAGTTATTAATACCTTGCTTGACACCATCATTATTTTATCGTCATAAAGCCCCTTTTCCTTAGCATGTATATGTGTTGGGAAATGTGGTACTCAATCTTCATAAAGTAGTCATTAAAAAAATAACAAAAGCAGATGTAGGGAAAGGAACGTGTGATGAAGATACCATTCTTATAAAGTACAATCTCAAAACCTAATTTTCTTTAACCTACCAGACTTCAATAGCTCAAATCATCATTGCTAGAGCTTCGGCTGCCAGAGTAAGATGGTAGCAGGAACAACTCAATGAAATGGCGGCCAGATGAGCAAATATGTATCCACTTATCTTCAGAGTAGCCTTCTTTATAGGAATTTGAACCCTTAAATGCAAAAGTTTTTCATTTAAAATAAAATAATAATCCTTACTTTAGCTGAGTATAATAAAAAGGGCTAAAAAAAAAAAAGGGAAAGAAGACTGTACCAGATGTAAACTTTCAACAAATTTTACCTAAGTGTTGGCATGAACACAGCTCCAAATCTTGGGGGAAGGCAAAGGCAAAAGTCTGCATTTTTCCTGCCAGGAAGCACTCAGAGGGAAAGTAAATATTCTGTGTATAGAAGTATTCCCTCCCTTTTCTAACATATGTGCATCTGAAGACTTTAATAGTCTGAAGCAGAATTATTCGTAACATAAATCATCATAAAGTTCTCAGGGCGTGTTGGAGCTCCAAAGATTGCAAGGTCTATGTGGAAAGGTCACGTTGGTTGAGTCTTCGGAGGGTTCTTTTAACGATCAGAAGATTTGCTTCGACGGGTCCTGGTGGGGCTGCTACGATACGGCTGGGAAGCCAGAGACCCAAGGCCTTTTGTAGATCTCTCCTCGTCTCCTACTTAATGCTCGCAGGAGTTATTAAGCTCTCACTCCCAACACACCTTCCCATACCTAGCTGTGATTGTGAGGCTAGGGCTCTGCAGCCCATAGTTCTTTGCCAGCTGGGTCCCTGTTAGACTTTACTAGCAGGGGACAAAGAGGGAGAGACAGAGGCTGGAAGAGGAAGAGAGGGTTTCCTCTACTTGTCTGCTTCCTGAATCTCTTTCGTTTCCTGTTCCTTGTTGGCTCCAGCTTCCATCAGCATCACCTAACAATGCTTCTTCAGCCCAGCCACGGCAGTTCCTTCCAGTAGCAGAAGTCTGAAGATGTAGCCTTCACAGAATCAGCCTCATGGTGTAACCTCAGAGATGCTAGAACCAGTCTCGTCATTCCCCTTCCAAGACTTCCGCACCAGCGACCAGGGCCTGTTCTCAGAGGTCTGTGTCCCAGCTGCACTAGGCCCCTCCTCTGAACTCAGAGACGTCAGCACCAGGTGGCATCCACACCTGAGAGGCCCCTTCTCCAAGACTCTCTGTTTAATTATCTCAACTTTTCTTTGTTCTCCCACCCCTAAGGCAGTAGCTGCTTCCTACAGGTGGCACCAACCAACATAATTGGCAGACCCCAATGAAACATAAAAATATGGACCCTTTGTTCAAAAAATTGTTAAGGATTTTAAGATGGCAATAACAGAACGTCAAACCAAGCGTGGGATCCTTGCAAAGGAGGGCCCTGTGAAGACGCAGGGGCCACGTACCTGTGACATGAGCCCTGATGACCCAGCCTACCTCTGAGATTTGTTAACGTTCCTTTTGGGAATTCTCAGTTCTTTAATACAAAATTAACACTTCTTAGCATTCAATTTTCTCTGTTAAAATAACCTGTGTGGTTTCTGTCTCAAGACTAGATGCTAGCTAAGACACTATTCCTCCGTGTCTCATGGTGAAGGAGTGATGAGAGTATGTGTGTCTCCCAAGTGACAATAGGCATTTTTTCTACATCTTTTCCTGACCAGAAAGAGAACTCAGAATTCAAGTTCCCACCTTCATATCAATGTTCACAGGATCAATATTCAGAAGTCCACGGTTTAAGGCATTTCAACACGTTCGTTTCATTCCACTGGTCACGTCTGTTTCTTAGCAATACATCCACCAATGATCTGAACATGGTCCTGAGTTAAGAGACGCCCAAGTAACCTACCTATATATAGTAGTTACTCCACTGATAATTAATTCAAACAGAAAAGTAAATAAATAGATGGAAACTATTCAGAATTTTTAAAGTCCTTGGCAAGTTAGAAATCAAATCTTGCAGCAGTGAGCATTACTTTCAATAATCATTTCCTATTCTGTTTCATCATCTCACTTAACCTCATTTAAGAGAAGAAAAGGGCAGAGAAAGAAATTCCTTTGAGCAGCAGAGACTAACAGAAGGGCTATCAACTATTAACTTGAGCTTCCTCAAGGAAAGAGCCCTTTAGTCAAGCATTCTCAGCTGAAGATTGCAGAATGGAGCATCCTCCAGTCTCAGTTATTAAAAATAAAACTTACTTTACCCAGTAACAGGAGAGAAAAGCATCAAACACTTACGCTACACCTATTGTATGACGAAGTGCAACTACTCCGCACAACCCCAAAGTTTGGTCAATATGCCGAATTATTTGGAATTACCCTACACCTAACATTTATCGAACACTTACTTTGAGTCAGGTCTTAGAGTAGGTATTTTAACATAGATTTTCTTATTTTACCTCCCGTCAACTCCAATATGGTATTGATTATGCCCACATTACTTATGAAGGAACTGAGCTCAGATTGGTTAACAAGCATGCACATAGCCATGCTTAATAGTAGCTCTAGATAACACAAGATTTGCCTGCCTTTCTTCTAGAAACAAAACCAAGCTTCTCTAGATGTTTATATGTCATTTCCAGGGCCACTGTTATTTAATTAATCTTTGAGTCAATTATTTACCTTGGAGATGAATTAACTTATTAGATTACTAAGGGATCCTTTCTTCAAGGTGGCATCGTGCCTAGATAAGTAGAGATTACCCAGGGCATAATGCTATTAGGTCTGACCCTCTGATAGCTTCTTGGTCTCAAAAACACATACACACAAGATAGCACTAGAGACCCCCATGAACTAATTTAATCATTTAGAGTCAGGTGTACTTCTTAAAGACATCATAAGTTAGATAAAATCTAGCAAATATTCAGCTCATTATGCAGATATTTTCTTGCACCTGGCTGTCTGATATGATACAGACAGGCCGTCTGAATATTTGTGTGAGTTTCAGTGGTTTTATTTAGGTATCTGACGTTAGCCTATATTTTCCTTACAACTACTTGCCAGGTTTCTTAACCATGCCATGACTTTTATGGTTCAAAAATAATAATATATCTGGTTACGAAAGGTAGAGGTGGAAAATAATAATAATAACATATTAATATATAAATCCTCTTATCCTTTTCTGGCCTACTACAGTTCATATGAATGAAGGATTCATAATTTTGTCTCTGTAAATAATGATATTAAACATAAAGGTAAACATATGGTTTGGGACTTGCTTCTATGAATAAGCATGGAAAACATAACTGGAAAGTTCTGATGGGTGCAGAATTATCTGGCTGCAGGAGTAGGTAGTTCATCCAGGAAGGCTTGGGCAGCTTTACCTCTGCGGATTCCAAAGTCTGCAAATCTATTTAAAACCCAAGGCGGAAAAACTACGTGTCCAATCAAGCACAGTGAGCGCAATCTGGAGCCTTTCTCTTCTAAGCACATATGCTTGAGAAATGTAAAGAGGGTAAAGAAAAAAACCTGCGGTTTCAAACTCAAGAAAAATGTCCATGAAGGCTAGTCTTATTGTACAGACTGGTGATGAGCAATGACATCACGAAAGCCACCTCCGTGCACGCAGGAGGCCTGGTTGTTTCCCAGGAAGCTGTGAATAATACCTGTCTAATGGAACCTAATATTAGGCTGAGTCAGCAAACACTTTTCCCCTCATTGACCCATTGACTGTGTATATTCGCACTTCTTTACCATCAGCAAACCTCTCAGTCTAGACTGGTTTTCAACATATGCAGCTCTGTGCAGACTTTAGTAATGCACTAAAGTTGCCTATCATAAAGCCCATGCTATATTACCTGAAAAAATTTTTTTAATGCAGTGGCTATATTTCTAATCAGTCCTCCATATACTGTACTCTCAGTTGTGAGCAGGTCCGTTAACCCTTTAATAATAGCCTTGCTACGAGAACTCTTCCATTGGCATTACCACCTACGCTGCAGAAACACTTCTCCGAAGTATACATGCGGTGCTTACTCGTGCTCGTCTCAGCCACATAACTAATGCTCAAGGACGGACCAAAGAGCACACCTTGGGGAGAGAGCAGGAGGGAGGAAATGAAAAGAGGGTTCTAGAATAACCACTAGTACTAACATAGCATTTATTACATCCCCAGTTCTGGTCTAAGCACTTTAAATATTACTTCATTTGGTCTTCGCAGCACCCCTAGGAGATAAGCGCTATTATTACCCCCATTTTATAGTCGAGGAAACAGAGGGATAAAGTAACTCGTCCTAGTTCACGCAACTGAGTACTGGAACCACGATTCTAATCCATGTGAGCTCTTAATCACAATGTCACATGTCATCTTATTCTTAAAAACAAAAAGCTTTTGAAAGATTATTCCAGAAGGTCCCACAATATAAGCGACTATCCTTCTACCGAAGTCTATAATCAAGCAGGAGCCAACATGAAAGGCTTTTTAAACCTGTTCCCAACTATTATATGAGAAAGAGAGTACACATATAATGTATATATTTATACATGTAAAATAAATTAACTGCTAATACCTTCATAATTTTGAGGAAAGTTAAGTCAGAAAAACAGTACATTTGAGAAATAGACTTTTTAAAATAGTAAAGAAGACTGTGTTTTCTAACCATGAAATTACTTATCAACGGAAATGTAATATTTCAAACAGAATAAAATACTAGGAGAAATTTTATAGAGAACTGCAAAATCAGGCTGAATTACTCTTGAGTCCTACATCGTCAAAACTTGAGGTAATTTTTTTTGAAAGTGTCTACTCCCCACCTCTCCTACTCATCTTTTACCTTCATTGTCAAGCGTAATCAAAACTTGGCAGTAAGACCCTTTCTATATATTATGTGCAATTCAATTCAACTGATAGTTCGGGGAGCTCTGGGATGGTGACTTTACATGGTGCTATGAAGATGACGTGTTTTCAGCTCTCTCTTAGGGGGTCACGACTGAGAAGGAAGAAGATAGACACACCAAATAACGTCAAAAACAGGCGATTGCTGACCAGCACTGGTCTACAGAAGGAACAGAAGGCTGAAAGCCAGGAAGGGCATCTGCAAAGCCTTGTGGAGCCTCACCTCTTTACCTAAGGAAACTGGATTTTTCCCAAGTACCAGACAGAAAAGACCAAGGCTTAAAAGCATGTGGCTCCTTCTAACCATCCAACTCCTGTTTGAGAATGTGAAAGATCTAAACAAAAGGAACAACAATAGCCATAACCAGACAGCCCTCTCTTCACTGACTTTTCATAATTTTTAAGTGGGATGAGTTGATTCCTCGTAAGCGTAAGTGATGCAGCGGACCAAGAGCTAGTAGCACCAAGTTCTAGCTGTGGTTACTTAAACTGTTTACAACAGGACTTCGAGCCACTCTGGGCCACAGTTTCCATAGCAACAGTGCAAGGCAGCTGGAGTTGCGGAATGAGCCTGCTGAATCCCACCAGGTCTACGGAAGTGCCTGGGGGTGGGGGTGGGGGGAGGACGTTAAGAAAGATTCAGCCCTCATTCCGCTCTCCTTTGTATATTTGGGTTTCTGCATAAACTTTCACTTGAAGAAAATGCTCTAAGCTTAAAAACCCATTTGAGAAACATCTTACTACATCATCTCTAATATTCCTTTAGCTTTCACATGTTATTAATCCATGCTATCTCTTTTGTCCATGTAATTTAAAGGTGCATTTCTCCTTAACATCCAAACATGCACCATATATATTAATATATGTTCATGTGCTTTTGCAAATGTATTTGATAAGTTCTGACATGGGTTCCAGTTTTGTTTCTTTGTCTAATGGGCTATGGGATATATTTTCTTATATTTTCTAATGGATGTGTAGGTAAACAAATGAACACTATAAATGCAGAATATGATTAGTGGTATAAAATTACAGAAACCAAGTAGAACTTTCTATGAAAAATGAATTTCTCGACTTCATCATTGTCTCAGTAGTTCTTGATATCCTGCAAAATGTAGGAGAATATCCAGGCTGCTGGGTGCCAAATTCGCCAAGTCCTCTGTCCTGCTCCATTAATCCCCAGTGTCTCAGGGAGTGTGGTTTGCAGCAAGTTGCCTAGTCAGGAGAACGGCCAGCGTGCAATAATACATAAACATTAACTGACAAGGATGAATCATTCTTCTTGACTTTCTGAGCATTTTAGTGACTTGGGCAAGGTCTAAGGGAGGGTTAACACTCAGGCCAGCATTAGGCCTAAAATGCATGGTTGAGTTCCCAAATTCCGGAGGACAGATTGGTTCCAGTCAAGAAAGAGAGTCAGAAATCTGTTCTTGGGCAAGGATAAGCCATAGGCAAAATTGGGAATCTACATTTTGGATTTTCTCCCGACATTACCTTTGACCTGCCACAACCCTGCTTCCCAGCACCCAGGGCCTTGTGTCTCTGGCTGGCTCTCAGGTCCTCTCCAGCAGCTGAGACAGCTTGCCCAGGCCTGTTTTTCCTGGGAAGCGTTAATTGTTCCATATCTCTGCACATCTCCCTTTTCCTAACACAAAGACCACCTGAGCTGCATCCCACTCGCTTAGGACTGCTCTGTGCCAGCTTTCAGACAGGACATGTGGCCAGCTCGTCTGTGCTCACGTTGCAAGGTGTTAGTGAAACTTATAGCACATCCAGGAAGGGATTAATCTGGCATCGTGTGAGAGGTGCCGCCAGCTGGTTCTGCCCACCCTGGAGACCTGAATCTTAACTGCAATAGTTGCCAGGAAGGCTCTAATAAAATCTGGAGGTTCTCTTTATCTTGGACCTAGTGAGTAAGAAAAGCAAAATGGATTAGTCTTAAAAGATTGAAGCTAAACTAGAATTAGATACATTTTTACTGTACTAGACAGCTGATTTAGGTATAAATCCATTCAGCAGATTATAGGGGATGCACGGTGGGGGTTCTGATGCATATTTCCAGTTCCTCGTCACCAAAGGACAGTAAAAACCCTTTGTCGGATGTGGCCGAGAGGATGGTTTCTATTCTAATTGGGTCTACATTCATTTTTACCTTGTATTGTCACCTCCTGCTTACCTTGCACACACCGCCTATTCCTGTTCTATACCATGCTGCTCTAGAATACGGTACACTCTTATAGCCATATTAGTAGACATAGTCTTGGTATTGGCTCAAAGTTCAGATTTTAATAGCAATAGCTTAAGCAACCTTTCACTAAGAGGCTTGGCTTTATTTACCACCAATATACAATCCTTGTTGTTACCTACTTCTCCTGGGAATGGTGCATGTGAGTTTGCGGCTCATGCACGTCTACAATCTCCCAGCTACACTTAGCTTGCTTCCTCTGCGAGCTTTCTGATGCACATTACCGCTGCCCTGACGTGGTGGTGGGAATCTTAATCCACTTATTTTGATAAGAAAAGAAACTTTCAGTGTCAAGGCATTTAAAAAAAAAAAAGTGAATTCTCCTCTGGAGCAGAAATGTTGAAACCATAAAAATTGTATTGTGATGTTACCAAATCTCGTTGGGCTTCTGTGTAACATGGATGACTCCTCAGCTCCTGATAGCATACACAACTGACTCCTTAACATGCCACCTGGATATTTTAAAGGCATTCAAAATAACATTTCACACAAACATTCTTGAATTCCATCTCATTTCTCAAGATGGGTTCCTTCTGCATTTTTTCCCCACCCCAGCAAAATGGCAAAAATATTCAACCAGCGACTGAAGTCAAAAATGTAGGAGACATCCTAGTTTTCTTCCTTTTCCATTTTCCATATCTAATCCATCAGTAAAAGTTGTAGGCTCAGCCTTCAAAATACATTTCCCACCCCTACTCCCTTCTCCGCATACCCGCAGCCACCAGCCTGTCCAGCCACCTTGACCTCTGGCGAGGGTTGTGCCGTGGCCTCCTCGCTGCTCTGCCCACCCCCACATCCACACCAGCTACAGAGCGTTCTGATCAACAAAGAGTGGTATTTACAACACATAAATCAGATCGCTTGACCACCCTGAGTAAAACCCTTCCCACTGCACTTGGAATAAATCCAAACTCTTGTCGTTGTTCATAAAACCCTACGCAGTCTTGCTCCTTCCTCTTTCCCCTGCTCACATCTTTCCCAAGCTGCAGGGACAAGCAACAGGCTGTTCCCATCCCCTTCCCACAGCACAGCTCAACGCCACCTCCTTCCCTGCTGTGTCGTATGAAGTAACCACACTCCCCTCTTGGCCTGGTCAGACTGGGTTACCTCATCCTGGCTATTCCCTCTTCTGCGTGTCCACGCTCTGATTTGTGATCTTTATTTTTTGGTTTCCAGACCATCATCCACTTCTAGAATGAAAGCTCAAAGAAGACAGAACCTCATCTTCTTTGTGCTTTGCTCTGCCTCCCGGTGCATGGCAGTGCCAGGTACAGAGCAGACCCTTCGTGACCATTTGGTGATGTTGAGTGACACCGCGTTGGAATACTGGATCTGTCACTTACTAACTGGGTCTCCTTTGTAAAGTTTCTTCATTTCCCTCTGGCCCAGTTTCCTCATCTATAAAATGAGACAGGTGGTTGTGAAAGCCAATTAAAATAATCTAGGTAAGGCCCTTTCTTTTCTGAAAGCACTAAGTGTTTATTATTGTGTTGAAAAAATAAATGGGCCACCTCATGTTAGCCACGTCATCAAGTCATCATCGCCATTGGGAAACAAACGAAATTCAAAAGGGGCCTTCTGAAGATGCTGCTTTACCCAACAGTGAAATTCTAAAGAAAGGGCTCTCTGAATCCACGGCAAACGGGGGGTGAGTGTCGTGGGTCCCGTCAGACTCTTCCCAAGACTTGCTCCTCTGTCTAAGCGCGGAGCTGAAACCAACTCGACAAGGCGGAGCAGAGCACACTGTCTGCTTGCAACCGTGGTCACTGGATCACTCACCTCCATTCTTCCATCTGTACAACAGTAATATAATATCATATTATGATTATAATATAGCAAAATAGAGGTATAAGAATATTTAAATCATAGGGTTAGATGAGATTTATACAACTAGATAAAAATGCATTGCCTACGTAAAGACTAGCAAGGAGTTAGGGTTGGCAGTGGTGTGATTTATTTCCACTCAATTCATTGAGTCTCTCCCTGGCTAGGTGCTGGGAAAGTATTGGATGCTGGGGACACCCGGGCACACTGAGAAGAAAACAGAGCCCTCTCTGCAGGGAGTCTCAGCACGGAGGGGGGGCAGCCTGCAGACCCAGTGAGCACTGCGGTTCGGCCCTGGTGGGGAAGCAAGAGTTGCAGAGGTTGCTGGGACCCGGGCAGTTATTAACTCCATCTGGCCTGGCTGGGAGGTTTGTCGGGCAGGGCTTCCTGATCTAATCTGCTCCGACCCAGAGACGGGTCTTGCGGTCAGGAACGCTTCCAGGAGAGCAGGAGAGCTCTGAAACTGATGGAGAGTTCTGGCTCTGTTTGAGGTACACCTAAGCTGGCCCTGAGACACTCCAACCTCAACGAAACTCAAACCAAATGTGCTGTATTCCAACTCGTAAGCTGACCTAGGGCCGCCTGTGCTTCTCGGAAGTTCTCTAAATTGGAGATCTAGAGCCAGGATAAACCACTAGGTTTTCTTGGAATGCTCATTACCCTTGTAATCACCTCTTATCTGCCTGCCTGCTCCAACGGATAAAGAAATCTTATACTTTGTTCAAGGCCCAAGTCTTCTCTCCCTCAAATTGCTTTCCAGTCCCCTGTCTGCCTGCGTTAATCTCCCCCAGCCAACCACACCCTGCCCCCGAGGCGTTCTTTTAAAGTCACAAAATCCATCATATTTTTCTTGCACTAATTGCTTAACTCGCCATATGTTTCTTGCATTTGACAATACAAGCCGCTAGAGCAAGAATAATAGGAATGCGTGTTCTTTGGGTAGGGGGTGAAGGGATCTTCTACATTGTTTTTGATATTTTGCAAAGTGGATACTCTAGCCCCAGCCCCAGACTCATGCTCTGAAAACAAGGCCCTAAAAACAGGATGAATACTGTGTTGGAAACAGAGCACGTCTGGTATTTAGCAGAAAGGAAGAAAGTGGGCAGAACACAGGTGTGTCTCTACAGTGTCATTTCAGCAACCTCAGGAAGGATTTCCAACCAACTGTGGCAACATGATCTGCCTGAAGTTCTTTCCACAGGGCGCTAACTGGACTGGAAACCCACTCGGTTTAGTCACCATTCTCTCTTGAAAAAGTAAATATCACTTAGTGAGGTAGCAGCCATTCGTAGAAGGTTCGAGGTTATTTTCAAAGACAAGCAGATGCTAAGGAAAACACGTTAAGTAGGGAATCAAAGAAACACTTGCCCTTTATTAGCTGAATAACCTTAGAAACAACCCCCCCAAATCTCAGACCCTCGGAATCTTTTTTACAAAACAGGGACAATGAAGCTTGCTTTCAGAGCGAGCACTGAGGCGAGGATACGGATAAAGTTTACGTGGAAGTGCCTGGAACAATGGGAACTCACATTTGGACCTCTGTTCACCTCCCCACAGCATCTGACTGGTTTATTGCTCATTAATTCATTACCTAATAAATATTCATTACACACCTGCTCCATGCCAAGTGCCGTGGGCATGGCAGTAAAGGAGAAAGCACAGAGCTGAGAGTAAGTTTACAAGGCAGAGCACAGTGTGGCGTTGGCTTGCGACTGTGGTCATTTAATCGCTCACTCTCCATTCTTGCATCTGTAAAATCGCAATACAATATCACATTACGTTATAATCCTGTCTTCACGGTGGGCAAGATGAGTATTTAGCAAATAACAGCACAATTAAATACTTGCTGTTGTGACATGCTATGAAAAGAAGAACTCCGGAGCACTGGAAGGATGAATAACAGGAGAGCCTTCTCTAGTCTTCTGGGGTTGGTTAGAAAGGACTTCAGGAATAGGAATGCACGTGTGCGGGAAGACAAATTTGGAATAAGATGCTTCCCAGGTAATGCTCGTCCAGCCAAAGAACTGCTTAAGATCAATAGAGTCTAAGGGCACAGCAGGTACGTTCAGAGCCAGGGACCAGGATGGTCATGACAACAGGTAAGGAAAGTCTCTAAATTTCTAAATCTCTAAAGGAAAGTCTCTACAGTGAAAGGCAAGATGCAAGGGTGTTGCTCGTTGTCCCAGTGCAGTCCTGAGATGACAACAGGAGCTATTTTTTTCTTTCTTTTTTTTTTTTTGAGACAGAGTCTTGCTCTGCTGCCCAGGCTAGAGTGAGTGCTGTGGTGTCAGCCTAGCTCACAGCAACCGCCAACTCTTGGCCTCAAGGGATCCTCCTGCCTCAGCTTCCCGAGTAGCTGAGACTACAGGCATGTGCCACCATGCCCGGCTAATTTTTTCTATTTTTGGTAAAGACTGATCTGGCTCTTGTTCAGGCTGGTCTCAAACTCCTGACCTCAAGTGACCCTCCTGCCTTGGCCTCCCACAGTGCTAGGATTACAGGCCTGAGCCTGGCCAACAGGAAGCTATTAAGTTACAATCATATCTTTGAAATGTTGATCAATAAGACTTTTTCCTAAAAATTTCCCCATTATCCCTCCTCTGTTTCTTGCCTTCCTCACCCTCACCCCAACCCCTAGGATGCCTGCAATCCTTGCCTTGTAGGGAGAATGCATCATAACATAACAGAAAGTAAGGCAAGGAAAAGATTTTCCTAGATGTTATTTCCAAAGGCTTAAAGTCTTTAGGTGCAGAAAGCACTCTTGACACAAACAAATGCTTGAAACAAAGATATTTAAAGAATGTTGAGCTTCCCCAATCAGGGAGATTGAGGAAGGTAGAGCTCAATGTCTTTGCCCCTACCTCACGTGTAAAAAATATCCCCCTAGCTGGGGACAGAGAAAGAGAATTGGTGTCAAAACAATGAGGGTGAGTCTAGAGGCACTTGTTCTGCCCCTGAAATGTGGCCAAACCGAAGAGAGGTACGAAAACTCGGAAACAGAAGAGCACTCCCTCCAGAGCCTCGCGAAATGGCAAACCCCGGGGAGGTGCTGGCTGAATACCCAGTGTAGACACACATGGGGGAGTCTCAGAGCCCTGTGTGAAGGGCCCAATGATTTGGGGGCTCCCGGGATCTGCATGGATGTAGTAAACAGAGCTGCTAGAGCCCATGGACACAGGCACGAGGCACATCAAGATAGCAAGTCACCAAGGCAAGTGACCAGATCCCAACAGGCCCATGGATACCTCAAAACTCCCTATTGGAGGGATTTTGTATAGATGACCTTTAGGAATCACTGGGACCTTGAAGTTCCTGAGGTGACTGAGATCAAATAACACCACCTTCATGAAATGAGGGCCAGAGGGAAAAAAATGAGTTGTTATGTAAAAATAGAAAGTTCTATGTTTGCACGCTTTAGTGCGTGAATGGATATTCACACCTACTGTCCCTGTTTGCTCCCAGTTCTCAGCTGCCAGATTTCCTTTCCCATCATCTGAGCTGTCCCTGCACTTCCTTGTCACAGCTGAAATTCCTGCACGTGTGCCTAGCCTCAGTATCACTGCAAAGACTTTTTTTTAAGGAAAGTTAAATCATTGCAGATTTTTCTGTTATTATCGTGAACCTACGTGTCCTGCTGTGAAGTGGCCTCCATTTGATAGGCTGCAAAGAAAGATGAAAAGGACAGCAATTAGGATCCCGCTCAGACGCAGGAACCGAGTTCAGGCCCCGGCACCTGGAACTCCGTGAGTCCTGGTGTCGGTGGAGCTCTCAGCGGTTCTGCCTGGAGTCTCGCTTTGAAGTGTGTCCAAATGGGACTTCGAATCCCAAACACTAGCCGCCGCATACTCTCTGCTGCAGGACGGGGAAACATGCTTTTGTTTGATGGCATCTCATCTAAGGTGGTTTGCAGCTTTTAAATAAAAGAAATTACCCAAGCTTCAAAGCTATTTGTTCCTTGGCAAAGGGTGACACAAATTCTTGGAGGAAGAGAGAAAGGATGAAAATTCTGAGTCTTTCTGGTCCCCTCTGGAGTTCCCTTTTTAGGTCACTTTCACCAATTAGCTCCCAGAGATCCTTGCTGACAGCAATTTATACATGAAAATCCAAACCAAATGAGCCCCAGCTGCGGAGCAAAGGCTGCCATGGTAAAGCAGGGAACAGGCTAGAAGCTGGCTCAAAAAAATAGACTAAGTATGGGAATCGAGCTAAGGAACCTCAAAGAGGCCTGGGCTCCAGGGAATAAGTCTGAGTCACTCCGGCCATTTCTCATCTGCTGGGCCTTTTTTTTCCCTCTGTTGTTCTATTCCTCATGGCCGATGCTGAGCCCTGGCTCCGTCTCCTTCTGCATGCTGCATTGAGTCACTTGGCCCTGACGACTGACCATGGGTTTAAGAGTTGAAACACATTTTAGGGTCTGTTTCTACCAATCTCCCAGAATAACACGGTTTTGTCCTTCTAAAAAGGACATAGGAAATGTCACAGGCAGAACTTGGAAGTAAAATTCAAGTAAATAGAACAATAAACTTCATAAATGGAAAGTGCTTTTAGAGTGTGTCCTGGGCAAGGTTATGCATTGTTTGGGAAAAATCAAATTTTAATACATAGAATGTTGCCTTCTACGTGCTTTTAAAAATGACCAGTTAGCCTTGTGGCAACTAGCTTTCTGGTTAGCCTAGGAGAATCATGTTCTTTATGTGATTTTGCCAGAACTTAATATTCATAGAAATAACACTGTGCTCAGGGTACCTGAAGGCAGACCAGAAGAATTTCGCTACATAGCGAAGGGACCAGAAGGTCATTGCAGTACCTGCAGAACACTAGAGAGCAGGGAGGGTTAGAAAAACCAAACAATCACAATGCCTATAGCCTATTTGTATTAGTTTGCTAGGGCTGCTGTAACAAAATAGTATACCACAGACTGGATGACTTAAACAACAAAAATTTACTTCTCACAAATCTGGAGGCTAGAAGTCCAAGACCAAGGTGTTGGCGAGTTTGATTTCTCCTGATGTCTCTCCCCTTGGTTTGCAGATGGCCTCCTTCTCTCTAGGTTTTTTCGTGTTCCTGATTCTGTGTGCACACATCTCTGATGTTTCTCTGTGTGTTTAAATTTCCTCTTCTTATAAGGGCACCAGTGATATTGGATTAAGGTTCGCCCTAATGGCCTCGTTTTAACTTAATCACCTCCTTAAAGGCCCTGTCTCCAAATACAGTCACTGTCTGAGGTAATGGAGAATTCGGGCAGGAGGGGATGGTTACAATTCAGCCTACAACACTGTCTTACACAGTATTTAACCCTGATGAGCACTATAGCCAGAACCTGCATGTTTGGGTCTTAAAACAAAGTGGGCCACCTAGGTAACAAAATCCAGATAATGAATAATCATAATTTGTAATCATGTTATTCAATCAAGATGTTTTCCCTGTATATCGCAGAATATGCTCTTGTTCCTCCTGCCCAAAAAGTCCCCCGCAGTAAGACGGGGCTCTGTGGCTCTCAGCCAGCAGGCTCTGTCTCCTTCTGGAGTAAGAACCGGAAGTGAGGAATCCCCAGTACAAATGGGAAGGATGAAGTGAATGGGGGAGCGGGGGAGACTTAGAATCCTTGTAGCCCCTCTCTCTCCACCATGCATCTCTCCTTAATTTCCTCCACTCCCAAAAAGTGGGTATTTCTAACTTTGACTTCTGGGAATAGGTCATCCTGTAATTCTTGTACATTCCATCCAATTTCATAGATCAAGGATCTATTAAGCAAATATTTTGGACCAGATACCATGTCAAGCACTGAAGGTGATATAGAACTGGGTTAGAACGAGGCCCTGACGCCTAAGAGCTCTCTGTCTTGTAGAGGGGAAAGAGACCCCCAATGACATTACTAACTAATTCTGATATAAGCCAGAACAGGATGAGTGCAGCCAGAGTAGGAACAAATACTTGTTGAAATACACAACAGGAAGAGGGCATCTCTATTAGGGCTATCAGAAGAAGCTACATGGAAAATCTGGAAAACAGGCTGTGACAAATATGTAGGATTTTGATAGAGAAATTGGGAAATACAGACAACATTTCATAAGACAGGAAAAATCAATTGTATGTAGGTATGTAGTCCAACCAGGATAATATGGATGGGAGGCATATTATAGATGGTTTGAGGATCAGTTAGTGTTAATTTAATAGACAATAAGGAACCACTGAGGTTTTTGGGAAAGGTGTCAGACTGTCTTGGTTTTATTTCGTAGAGATTACTCTAGCAGCAATATGCTTAATGGGTGGAACAGGAGTCTGGAGGATGGACGCTGGATTAGAAGTGATTACAGTAGCCCAGGAAGAGTTACTATAGGGCTACAATCTTGGCCACAATCAAAATGGGGAAAGGGAAGTAGATTTGAGAGAGGCTTTCAGACATTTGTCATTAAACAGAAATGGGCTTGGGTGGCAGAGTCAAGAAAAAGACTTCCTATATGATGGAAATGAACAGAGAATTTTGTAGAAGGAAGGGATGACAAAAACTAGGAGATAGAAAATATGGTAATCGTCCTCAAAGATGACCCCAATCAATCTCTCTCTTCCTTGTACAAGCATGTTGCCATGTACCCCAAGAGGTGCCACCTATTTTCTCTCCCCTTGAACATGGGCTGCCTTGAGACTGACTTTGGCAAGCAGATTGTGGCCAAAGCAACATTCTAGACTTTTTAGCACAGTTCTTAAGGGATCTCCTTTTGGAACCCAGCTGCCATGAGGTAAGGAAATGTTGACCAGGCTCCTGAATGAGTAGAACCCAATGGAGAGAAGCCCTGAAGGAAGGGGCACCATCTTAGGGGTTCTTCCTGGCTGAATGAAGACCAAAGGCAGGACCAGCAGAAGAATGAGGACCTTGCTGATACTCACTCAACCCAGAGAAGTATGAGGCATAATAAACCATTGCTGTTTTAAGCCACTAAGTTTTGGGGTGGTTTGTTACACAGCAATAGATAACTGAAACATGGGGTTAAGCTCTAAGAGAATCTGTATTCATCTTCTCAGGCTGCCATAACAAAATATCACAGACTGGTGGCTTCAACAACAGACATGTATTTTCTTATACTTCTGAAGGCTGAGAGTCCAACGTCAAGGTGCCAGACTAGTGGGTTTCTGGTGAGGGCTCTCTTCCTGGTTTGTAGACAGTGCTTTCTCTCGGGCCCTCCAGAGAGCAAGAGACAGGGAGAGCTCTCTGGTGTCTCTTCTTAAAAGGACACTAAAGAGATCGATCAGGGCCCTGCCCTTATGACCTCATGTAACCTAATTACTTCTTTAAGAGGTTCCATGTCCAAACATAGCCACACTGTAGCTGAGGGCTTCAACACATGAACTGAGGGGACATAAACATTCAGCTCATAATAGAAGTCTTCTAAGTAGGAGAGTTTTTTTTGTTTTGTTTTGTTTTTGTCAGAGGCCAGAACAAAGATAGAGAGGTGGATTAAACTCCAAACCTTGGCAAGGCTTGGAATTACTGCACAACCTAACACAGTGCCTAGTCCATAGGAGGAGTTCAATGAATCTTACTGAATCAACAGAAAAATGAATTATTCTATTACTTTTAGGTGGAGATCTCAAAGTAGAAGAGATGTTTCACGAACAGTTTTACAGGTAATATCATGTCTTGGGGAGAATAATTAAACTGATTCTCTTTGAAATAGGCTATCTGAGAATTCGTGAAGAGAATTGTCTATGATTACATATCAGTGGTATATGGAAATGCGTACACTAGGTGTCAATGTGTGATACTTGGGGGAGGAGTGGATGGCCAAGGAAAGCAGGGAAGAGGGAGAACCAGAGAAAAGAGCCAAGAAAAATAGGAAAAAAAAAATGACACTGAAAACTCTGATAAGATTTCATACATGCATTGATACAAACCGGTATATAGTGACAGGGACCACCCATATAAGGATATATGAATGGTTCCTTCCAAATATAAGTCACAACACAGAGATAAGATGTCACTGTGATGGAAAAGAATCAAATGTTCAAATTGCAGATAGGAAGCCTGAGCTCCAGATAGCATTAATAAAAGACGGTTCATGAGCTCCCACAAAGTGCTCACAGGAGCCTGCGTGGGCTTATCTAACAGAACTACGCCAAACTGGCTCCATTTTCTCTTTTGGTCAAAACGCTAGACTGGGAATCCAGCAGGCTCTCACAGGCATGATACACTTGGATTTCAGCAAAGTATTTTACTCAGTAACAATTTTGCGGGCGATGTTAAGAAATAGCTGGCTTCAATAGATCCTGTTCTTGTGGGAAGGAGGGTTTGTAGCAGTTTGGCACAGGTCTTGCTCTGGGCCCAGTCCAGGACAGTCTTTTATCGATACCTTAACGATTTTTTTTTTAATTGTCAGATTTCCAGACAATATAAAGTTCTGAAGATTTCCTAAAATATTGGATGGAGATCTTAACAGGCCAGAATAATGGATCTAAACTGAAAAAATTTAATTTAACAGAAAAAAAATACAAACTCATACATATAAGTTAAAATAATAGAACGGAGCAGATTTTGTTTAAGCATGGTTTGTATGGAAAAATAAACAATAGAAACCTGTGGTTTGGCTGACAGCAGGCTCGAGAGGAGTCATGTGTCATTTAACACTGGGAGGGTAATGATCTCTCTGACCACTGCTGAACACGTAGATTCAGACAAAGGGATGCGCTGGTCTTCATATTAATGGGCTGCTAGTCTGAGTGTGTCTGGAATATCTTATTTTAATTTTGAGCACAGGGGAAAATCAAGGTAGTGGAGATGCTAGAAGCCACATCGTATGTAAAATTGTGAAGAAACCAGGTTTTCGGTGTTCTGTGGTAAGTTACATCTGCTAGTCCAGTACCACCACTTAGAATAAAGCTCTGCCATGCCAGGCTTGTCTGTGGGCCCCATCCCGGATCCTCTGCTCACCTCCCTTCCCTACTTCCTGCTCTTCCCAGCTTCTGACCCAATGACAACTCTTCTCCCTGGTAAAGACATTATTTATTCATCCATTCAATTAGCAAATATTTATTGATCAACTATTTCTAGGAGGGTTTTCTAGGCATTTTGAGCAACAATGAAGATAACAAACAGGAATCCCTGCTATTATGAGGCTAACATCTCAGAAGGAAGTGACAGACCATAAACACTAGACTTCATACATGAGTAAGTTGTATGGTATATTAAAACGTGATAAAAATACCATGGAACAAAGGACAGACCAGAACAGTGTAAAGGGATTCGGGGTGCCAGGAATAAGGGGGAAGCATTTGCAATGGTCAGTGGCTTTGTCAGGGAAGGCCTCACTGAGAAGACGACATTTAAATAAAGTCTTAAAAGAAGTGAAGAAGTCACCATGCAGCTACGTGGGAGCAAAGCATCCCAGCACAAAAACCCTAAGCGCTGTGTGCCCAGAAGGAAGGAAGAGAAGGGAAGATAGCAGGACGTGAACTCAGAGAGATAACAGAGCCAAGTGAGAGCTTCAGTTTTTCCTCTAACTGAGGTGGGAATCCACTGGAAGGTTTTGAGGAGAGGAGTCACATGATGTGACTTACATTTCTGAAGGATCACTCGAGCTTCCATGTGAGGGACAGATGCTGGGGGAGCGACACTTCCTGGATGTCCAGATATGAGATACGGACAAGAGAGAAGAGTTGAGGCTAGTTAGGTTTTCAGCCTGAGCAGCTTGAAAGATGAAGCTGCCATAGACTGAAATGGGTGAGGATTCAGGTAGAATGGCTTTTAGAAAGAAGATTGGAAGTTCAGCCTTGGAGATAGGAAGTTAGAGATGCCTATTAGACCTTCTAGTGTAAATGTCAAGGAGAGGGTTCATTATATGAGATCTACAGACATAAAAGTGGAATGTCAGTGGCATTGTAAGCCATGAGACTGAATTATACCATCAAGCGAGCGAGCGCAGACAGAGTGAAGAAGATCAAGGTTGAACTCTGGGGCTCTGACAGCAGGAGGCCAGGGGAACGAGAGAGAGGTAACAAGGCAGAAGAGGGGAGTCTGGCATGTTGGAAAACCCACTAGGAGAGTGCGGTGTCACAGAAGCCAAGGGAAGAAAGCGTTTCAGAGGGAAGGGTGTGATCAGCTGTGTCACCTGCTGCTGGCAGATCAAGCCAGGTGAGCCCTGAGAACTGGCCGTTGGCTTTCGCACCATGGAGTTCATCAGTGCCCACGACCTGAGCACTCTCAGTGGAAGGGTCAGAGAGAAAGTCAAACTGGAGTGGACTGTAAAACGAACAGAAAAAAAGAAATTTTGCTACAAAGGAGCAATTGCTAGAAGTGGGGTCGAGGGAAGATTTTTTTAGGCTGGGAGCAGTAACAGAACGTATGATTGCAGCTGGGAATCAATAGAGAGTAGAGCTTGATGGTGCAGGAGAGACAAGAAAGAATTGCTGGAGCAATGTCCTTGGTAGATAAGAGTTGACATGATCTAGTGAAAACATGGAGAGACTGGTTGTCATTGAGGGGACAGAAGGTCATCCGTGGAAGCAGGTGGAAAGGCAGGCTGTGATGATGGAGATGCTATGGGGGGTTCGATGGGCTGGTGGAAGTCTGAGAAAGTTCTCTTCTGGTTGCCTCAATTTTTCTCAGATGGGGCACTTGGCTCTAATTCATTCCTAAACCGTGACATGAACTCTCGCAATTCTAACGCTATCAGCATCATAGGAAAATGCCTCACTTACCCAGCGAGGCTCGGTACCTAGAAACTTCATGCAAAACCTTTGGCATGACATCCCTTGCCTGGTCTATCTCAGCCACCACAAGAGGAACCTAAACCATGTGCATATCCTAGAAAAGAGAAGTTACATATGGAGTATGACCAGCTGTACTTCTGTATTTGCAGCCTGGGTATTTCCTGCAATTTTAACAAGTAGAGTGAATGTGGAAAACTCAAGATGTGAAGTTAAAAAATACATTGCTCAGAAACTAATTGTTCCACCCGTAAGAACTTGGACAAGTAAATTGACCTGCGTAATCCCATTTCTTTATCTATAGGTAACAGAAGTACCATTGGCCTTCCCTATCTGTGGATTTCTGCATCCACGGATTCAACACACCCCAGATTAAAAATGTTTGTAAAACTACAACAATAAAAATAATACAGATTTTGAAAATATATTATAACAACTATTTATATAGCATTTGCATTCTATTCGTTATTATAAATAATCTAGAGATGATTTAACATATACAGGAGGTTATATGCAAATAGTGTGCCGTGTTATATAAGAGACTTGAGCACCCACAGATTTTGGTATCCACAGGGGGTCATGGAACCAATTCCCTGCAGATACCAAGGGACGACTGTACACACTTCCTTCTGTCTTTTCTGGCCTCCAAATTATGGAGATTCGAGCTCCTCTCCCAATCCATTAGATGTCCAAAGATACGTAGGTCGTGGATATTATAAGGACCATCCAGAAGGAGCATGATGAGGTCTCACGGCACAGGAAAGAGCAGAGCTTTGCCCACAGTGAAGCAGCCAGGCTGAGGAGTCACTCGGGACTCTTCTGATCTGGCCCCTGTTCCTGGTGTTTGCTGTCTGCCTTCACGACACCCCCCACCTCCCGCCTCTGCTCTAGCTGTGCCCCAGCCCAGGACCAACTCGCGAGTGGTTTCAGGAGGACACACCCATCTGACGTCTGGACCCACAGCCCCCTGCATTTTCTTCGTCTTCATCTCCCCACCCTCACTTTCTCTAGCTTCATTCTAAGCATGAGAGTGACCTGGAAGCCCCATCCCCACCGCTCACAGGATGGCTTGCTGTATCACTCCTGCTGTGCTTCCAGCATAGAGAGGCAGTGATGGTCACTAGGAAAATCACAGATTAGAGACTCTGCCCTCCACACAGGACATCCTTGAGGCCTCTCCTTGTCTGTCTTAATTGAGTCTTGTGAATAACACAGTTCCTTCAGAAGGCTTTTGCAATGTGAATTATGATGGATGAATTTGAATCTAGAAAACTGCCTAAAGCTGAGTCATTCAATTAGCTTTAGTCATTAATTAAAATGCAACAATATTAATCATGGGCCATGGCTTTATCGCTGCTCTACCGACGTGAAAACGGCATTTAGTTTTCATTCTTCACACACACATAGTAAGGAGGCGAAGGAGCTGATCACTGAGTGGCATGATTAAAGGGGCCTAAAGGCATCTCAAAAAATATTTCCTCCACCTTCCTGAGTATGGTAGTGCTAATGACAGTTACTTGGGTTAAGGTTTGTCTCCGAATGGCCTTTGTTAATAGGAAAATGCATAACCCGAGAAAGCAGCTTGTTGGGGTGGCCACCTCCAGTCATACGTGCAGTGATTAGCTAATCACATCAGCAGTCTGCTGCGCATCCCAGTGAGCTGCCACGTGAGGATGTGACCACGTGGACACAACTTTCAAAGAGACGGAAAGAAGAGGTCAAGACCATGAAGCCACCTGGGGGCGCTGCGGTGCAGAACGAGCCTTAGGCACATGGTGACGCTGGGCTCCTGCAAAGGAGGGAGGGAGAATCTTCTCATCCGGGGCCTGGAAACACGAGTGTCCATAATTTAAGTCCACAACTCCAATCCACGGTGCAGTCAGAGAGGGCATTTCACCAATGACGATAAGGCAGCTTAGACATAGACAATAAAAGGTTGGAGCACAGACAGCCTTCTCTGCGGTAAATAGCAACATTGCCAAAGGATCGACCTTATTTAATAACTTGATAAATGCTTAGAAGAGAACTGTGTCCTAAACTCTTCAAGTCTGAGTAAATGTAAACTGACAGACTGGTTAGGCAGAGAAATGAAAGAAAATTAACATTCCAGATAAAATCGCTCAGGTTAGTGCTGCTTTCAGAAAAGGGGCAGGTTATGTCTTCACACCCATGAGTGGTATCTTACACCAGCGTGTCTAACACTCTCTCTGCCCCGGCAATCTCATATACCCCTGTGACTTCTCCCGAGCTCTGTGTCTGTCGTTCCTCCAGCCACCAGCAGGTTGATGGTGGACCATTAGGCTAACTTTTCTCTGCCATAATGGCCCAGGATCCTAACACACTAACGTGTCTTCACAGAGGAAGAGACATGGAGTGTATTCTGGCTTATTCTTAGGGAATGTGGCATATCACCAATCTATTTTACCCAGGGAGCAGGCCTTGGCGAAATTTCAAAAACCATAGGTACATTGTCTGTGAAGCCTGGAGGGGTGGGGAGGCCAAGAACAAGAAGTGATCTAGCCCCTCAGTTATGGTTATGAACATCTGCTAGTTAGGTGTCCCTGAGGTGTGGAAATGGAGAAGAAAGATTAGTAGGTCACGATCTAATCAAAAACATTTTTACTTAAAAATGTAACTCATAAAGAGTGTAGTAAATGCCTTTCAAACTGATAGACACAGCAAAGACATAAAAAATAAAGGTCAAAACTACAAATTTTCATGTATAAGAGTCTTTTTTTTTTTGCCAAGTAATGGCTGCTTTTATTTTGGTTTTCATTTGTACATTGAGAAAAACTTTGAACTTACACTCTCATAATGAGTGTTTATAAATCCTTGACCTTATAACTGGATACTACTTTCTTTTTTTCACCAAAGCTTAACTAGTTTAAAGTAATATCGGAAACACTGAAGCACCTATTTACAGTTAACTAAGGAGTGGGCATTGATTTGCCTCCTGACACTCTTAACCATCCCTGCGAGATGCAAACACAGCTCCTCACCCACCAGCATGGCAGCGCTCTCCATAGCAACGCCCGACACCCCTCCCAGGAGGTTCATTCTCGTCCAAACTCCAACTTCCTTTTCTTCGTCCTTCTCTTTCTGTTCCAGTACTGTCCCTAGATAACGTTGTCCAAATTCCACGCTGATGCAGATGATGCCCAAATATGAAAATCAACCCAAGATTCCCCTTTTCCAGGCCCTCACAGCTAACTGTCTCTGAACATCTCTTATGGGGCAGCCGAGCTGATCTCAAGCTCAATGGCTCTAGAAGGAAGTTATCATATCTATTCCAAAGTGTGTTCTTGTGGGACACCATCTACCAAGATAATCGCTCCCAAAATCTTGATGTCATCTTTGAATCCATTTCTCATTGTGCATGCCAAGTAAATTTTCATGGCCAATAATTTTTTTTTTTTCTTTCTGAGTCACTCTTCCATAAACCTCCAACTTTTCATTTATATGGACCCTGCCCATGTTTCTCTATTGAGGCTCTTGTTTCTCTCATCAGGACTGTTACTATCACAGCCCAACTGGTTTGCCCACCTCCTGTATCTGTCCCATTCTAGATAATTGTCCCTTCTCCTTTTACAAGTAATTTCCTGCCTCACCCCTATCAAACCTCTCACACTTAAAATTTAAATCCAACCTTTGCCACCTGGTGTGCACTGGCTCCAGTCTTCCCTTCCAAGTCTTCTTTCTACAATAATCTACCTTGTCCTCATACGTTGAAATAACAACCACCTCAGCGTTGGCCAGTACGGACTGAGTTATGCTGCAGTAACAATCTCAAAATCTCAGTAGCTTTCAACGAAGGTTTATTTCTTGCTTATAATACCAGTTCTTTGGAGTAGGCTGTATCCCTACTCCACGCTGTTTTCATTTGAGGTCGCAGGCGAAGGAGCCCCTGCCTGGCACCTGGTGGTCTTTTGACAGAAGGAAAACAATAAATGATGGCAAAACCACACCATGGGGCTGTAAGCTTTTACCCATATTTCATTGGTCAAAGCAAGTCCAATGGGCAACCTTGGCGTTCATGGGGTAGGAGGTATAATTCTCCCACATGGAAAGGTCCCAGCAGGGAGTATCAGTAGGTATTTTGAACAAATAATACAATCTACCACAACATCATTGAAGGCATAGCATAAATCCTACCATGTTTTTAGTGTCTTGATTATTTTTCTAGACCAAGGTATCTCAACCTCACCACTGTGGCCATTTGGGACCAGATAAATCTTTGCTATGGGCACTGTCTGTGCATTGCAGGATGTTGAACGGCATCCCTGACCTCTACCCAGCGGATGCCAGCAACTCCGCACACACTCGCTCACTCAAACTGGCAGTCAGAAACTCTGCAGACCTTTGTTCCCTAGAGGGGCAAAATTACCCCCGGTTGAAAACCGCTCTAGTCTATGAGACCTTAAAGAACAGAAACAATGTCTTAGTCATTGCTGCATCTCCACTGCACCCACTACTGTGAGTGGCATAAGTTTAATAATTGTGATACAATAGAACGGAAATTACAAATTTTCCTTTATTCAAAAATCAAGGGCAATATTTGTCTCTCAGTTCTCTTTAGAGAAAAGCATGAACTTTAGAGACAGAAAGAGCTAAATTTAAATATCGGCTTCACCACTTCTTAAAAATCTGGGAAAGTTGTTTAACCTCTCTAAACCTCAGTTTCTTCGTCTTTATAATGGGAACAATAGCATCTCCCTTGCAATTCTGTGGTGATGTGTTATTGCACGTTGGTACCCGGTACATGCTCAGTAAATGCTGTCTGTCATCATCTGCAACAGCAGCACTTTCTCCATCACACATGAAATATAAGATATTAAACAGCCATTTGCTCCTTTGCAAAGAAATGCCAAAAGTTACTCCCAGGAAGAGAGCAGCATGGTCCCACAAAATACTGCCTGCGTTTGTTTCTCCATAAATAAGACTTGTTGTCAAGAAACTTGAGCTCAGCGGACTTGCCATAAAACACTGAGCTTGGATCGGAGCAACAGGTTTCTGTGGCACTTTCCTGGACGTCAGCAGAATCTTACAAATCAGGCAAGCAAAGTGCAAAACATATGCCCTCAGCAACTTGCCAAAAACCAATAAAAGGAACCAATAGTAGAGCCAAAACCAAGGAGGCAGGCAGGAGCATTTGAGGCTGCAAACCCCCTTCAATTCTCATGGAAATGCACTTTATTTTACTAAGAGCCTCACTAAACAAAACCACTTTGAATGATGAAAAGAACCTTCCTGTAGCTACATACCATACAGTCAGGAGCATAAAAATGACAAATTTCCACAGGGGTTTTTTAAATCCAGTCATTTGGAGCAAGGTATGTTGACAAGTCAGTGGTTTGCGGTTAGGAAATGTGACTCGACATCACAGAACCCGCCTTCTCTAAGAGAGTGGCGTATTGCAACATTCTCAAGACACGCTGCATTTTATATCCAGGTGCAAAATACTGCTTTTGTTTTCAGGTTAAGAAGTTCATGGCATGGCAATCATAAGCTTAAAGTACACAGAAGGAGAACAAAGCCTCTGTTTATAAAATATAGGTTGTACATTCTTTTTTCAAATTAACGTGATTCGTTGTCCAGCAAAACTAAATGGGAAGGACTTGTGGATTTGTATGTTTGATTTTTTTTTTTTTTTCAAACATCTCTGTGAGACTTTCAAGCTGGTAGAAAGATTTAGGTTCCAAGGCCCTGGAGACTAACACGCTTCTCAGCACCAGCAGCGAACTGCTTTTGTAGCAGCCACAGCAAAGCGTTTGTGTTCCCTCGGAACCCAGATTTCAATCCAAAGACCACTGTGACGCAGCCCGTTTCTTCAGTGAAGCCAGGGTCAGCCAGCTCAAAAGATTAAGCTTGTCGACCCTGCGCATCAAATACTCAGAAACGCTCTGCAACGGGGGTCTGTGTCCCAGGCGCTCTAAGCAGATCTCTTCCTCTGCAGCCCAGAGCTACGCACCATGTAGTCCTCCCAGATACCCGCCTGCCATCTGGCCCGACGTCTCCCTCCATCGCAAGCAGTGCTGTAGTAACCAATTGACTTTTCAGCAACAGCAACCCGCTCTCCCTTCTAAAATGTATTTTCTTCACTTGCCACATTCCTAACCCTGATGTGGAAGTTTGGCTTAATGAGCCTCAAAGGGCAGCCACCACCTAGCTTACTGAATTCAGATGAGATAATTAAACCGGAGAGCAAAATTCTTTCTTTATTTTTGCAGATGTGAAGCAAAAGCTGATATTACGTTACGTGCACCTAAAATTCCACAAGCAAAGCATTGCCAAACACTTACAAAATAAAAATTTACAAATTTAAACACTTAGGTGCAAACTCTGAAATTAGCACTCGCTTCGGTCAAGGTTCTGGAACTGTCATGCAGTATGTTTAAAGGACTGAGAGAGAATAAATACAGAAATCTTTATTTGTGCACGCATTTAGCCAATAAATGTTCATTCGGTACCCACTTTGTGCCAGTCACTGTCCTGGGCACCCAACTGCATTAGGTTTCTGAGATCTACTTGAAGTTGTGTTTTAAATATTTGAGATAAATAAATGATAACAACAAATACATAGATCTATAATTTAGGCTAAAAAAATAGAGACTGCCAGTCTTTGTTTTTGGTGTTTATTCTCCCTCACCTCACCATTTCATCATGGGTAACCAACCACAAACATGCACTTTCTTAAGTCCTTTCTGTTTTATATACTTTATGATTCTTTCAACTGTGGAAAGAGTTGCAAAGTAGCATAAGAATTAGTTTTCGGGAAGTAGTTTTGACATACAAAGCAAAAGCAAAGACCTGTCAATATGGCTGCTTTTCCAATGCGAAGGCATTTTGCATAAGGAAAAATTGTTTTAACTTCAGGTAAAAAGCATTGGAATTTGGTGTATTGCTATTCCAGAAGACTTTTAGGGAAATGTCCCAGAAAATGGGACAATTTTCAGTCGTCAAAAAACTTTCTTGGAACATCGAGACAAAAAGATTTAAAGAAAACATTTTTAAAAGGGGTAAAGCTGGCTAATTCTTTTTTTCTCCTTTTTTCCATATACCCTAAAATACACATAGCTTTCGTATTCAGAGTTTTCCCATTTCTTTTGTACAAATGTTTAAAAGATTGCTTAAACTGCCCTATATGTTTTTAAATTTTCCCCTATTTTCTTGGTTGCCAAATCCTTGTCATTTGTTCTCTTTGGGAAGAGAGGGTTGACAATGTTTTAGATGAGAAAATAAGTGTGCAAAAGGTACTGCCTTTTTGTCTTCTTTTTTCTTCATTCCTGATTGATTTCTTCGGGGAATCTAGTATCCTACTGATATTCCTAGCACGGGCTCTTGGCAAGTCAGTGCTAACCGCAAGTATCACCGAGCAAAGCTAATTTGCTCTACACAATGGCAAACGCCAGATGGAAAAGGGAAACATTCACACATCTGGAAATTCTCAGATAACTGTTTCACCTGAATAAATTACTTGAATTATTAGAAATGAGGTTTTTGATTTTCACCTGGATGTGTGTTTTTAAAATAGCTGTAAGGGCTAGTAACAAAATCTTGGTGAACCTACAACGACCTCCTCAGTTCAGCTTTCTCCAAGAGGAAGACATCAATGAATTAAGGTTGATTGGGGCAGTAGCCTTATAACATGGACTATTCTGGTGTCTTCCATCACAGCAGGAGGAGATACAAGAAAGGAAACTGGGCTGCAAGGCCAAAGGTGATAAACGTCCTCTCTTGGGCCATTCTGCCATGTTTTTCTCTTGCCTAACATCATGAGCAATTTTAGAGTCACACAGGCACATACACACGCACACGCAAACTTCTCAGAGATGTGTTTAAGTCAAATGTCAATAAAAGAATATTAAGTTATTATATTAAGTGACAATTTCCACTATAGAATTTACCAAAGTACCTTTTGAACTCTATGTCAGCCTAAGTGGGGCAAGTGTCGCCTTAGAATATATTCACAGTAACTATACTTACGGCTTAATTTTATTGACATCAAATCTCACTCTGACGATGATGAGAATCCACACCAGGAAGCTCTGCAACTGTGTTCAGCGTGGGGAGCCTGAGGGGCTGAAGGCCAGCCTAGGGCAGGCAAATGGCGAAAGCTGAGCCCTGCGGCACTATCTGCGTGCTGGTCTGAAGCATGTTTAGTGATACAGGAGGCCGGGTGCGGGCCCAGGCAAAGGGGCTGACGGAAACTAGACTAGGGAAACCAAACTGCAAATTAGGGCTAGAATTTAGGCCCCAAAGGAAAATGCAATGGGAAGGAGAAACCCAGGCAAAGGCATGAGAGGCAAACGACAGCGAAGACTGAGTAAGGAGGCTGCAGCATGACGCCCACGGCGCGGGGCGGAGGCGTTGCATTCGCACAAGGCACCGGAGCCGTGCGCTCCACACTCCTCCCCACTCGCTGGTGGGAACACAGCCCCTCATCCAAAACCTTTGGACTGCATGTGTTTGGTAGCCCAGAAGTTTCAGATATTAGAAGGCATTGCGACAACTTGTGCGGATCTCCAAAGGATTCGTACTGAGTGAAACCACCAACCCCAAAAGGTTACGTGATGTAGGCTTGCAGATTGCATTTACCCAGCATTGCTGAAATGACAAAATTATAGATGGGGAACAGATTCGTGGTTGCCGGGGGTTAGGGAGAGGGGTAGTGAGGGAGCTAGCTGTGGCTGCAACAGGGTAACACCAGGGATCCCTGTGATGAAAACTCCTTTGCATCCTGATGGTGGTGGCAATGGTCACCTGAATCTACATGTGACAAAATGGCACAGAACTTAATTCACACAGACACACACACACACACACACACACACACACACACAGTGAGTGTATATAAAACTGGTGAAATACAAATAAGCTCAATGAACTGTATCAATGTCAATGTCCTGGTGGTGCTACCGTACTACAGTTATGCAAATGTTACCACTGGGGGAAATTAAGTGGATATTATATTTCTCTGTGTCATTTCTTACAACTAGGTGTGAATCTATGATTCTCTCGGAATCCATTTTTAAAGGCAATAAAGCGCATATTTTGTAAATATCATGTAATACTCCAAGCAGTGTCAAACACATTAATGTTTCTGCAGCAAGCGTGTGACTGTCCGCACCAAGGGAAGTGCAGGTTATAAATAGCCTCCTGTCAGCTTGGGTCGGGTTTTGTGGCCACAGGAGTTCAAGCTCAGTCAGGTTTTGCTGCCAAATCAGCCATGAAAACGCTTCAGTTTTTCAGAGCTTTCTGGATTTTGCAAGTTCAGAAAAAGAATTATAAACGCAAGTCCAGCTCTGGCCACAGAGAGGAGGGCAGGGACGGGTACCGCTGAC
>NW_012140636.1:2621245-2622155 GCF_000956105.1 Propithecus coquereli | reverse complement strand
AAGTATTAATAAAAGTTAAAGTTTCACTTTGGAATTAATTACTCCATGATACCTGCAGTGGTTTTTAAAAAGTCCTCCGATTTCTTGACATGCTTCTCACGAAAATGTGGAGGAATCTGTCCTCTCTCCTTGAATTTAGACAGGTTTGCAACTTCTTTAGCCACTAATGTATAGTGGAAAGAGCAGTTTGTGATATCTGAAGCTAGCTCATAAAAATCTGTGCTGGTCTCCATCTAGCTCTCCCGGTGTGCTTGTTCCCCGAACACCCTCGAGATGTCCGTCTCAGAACCCCGCTGCCACTCTGTGAGACGCCCAAGCAACATGGAGAGGCCAAGAGTAGGCGCTGCAGTCAACGGGCCAGGCTGCTTGCAGTCTTCAGGTTATCCCGGCCCAGGCACCAGACTTGTGGGCAAAGAAACCTCCGTAATTCCAGGCCTAGCCATTCAGGTCTTCCCAACAGAGGACCCAGACACGGTGGAGAAAAGACAAATTGTTCCCACGTGCCCTGTTCTAATGACAGACCCACAAAATTCCTAAACGTAACAGAATGGTTGTTATTTTATGCTACTACATTTGGGGTAGTTTTAGGCAGCAGTAGACAATAGATACTCTCTTACCAATGAGGAAAAGAAATGGCTATATATCAAGCTGAAAATTTTTTCGTGGGCTGGGAAATTTTGATAACCCTCTAGAATCTTTTGAGGGATAAAATTTGGGGAGGAGCTTCTTACTGTGATATAAAACAGACCCTTAATGATGTCATTGACTATATTTTAATATCATTGCAATAGTGCAAAATAAAATCCCCTTAAAAAGAAGTATTTTCTTAAAGACACCTGCACCCGAATGTTTATAGCAGCACAATTCACAATTGCAAAGATGTGGAAACAACCCAAGTGTCCATCAATAC
>NW_012140636.1:2618582-2621190 GCF_000956105.1 Propithecus coquereli | reverse complement strand
GGTAGATCTCAGTCAAATTAAATTAGAATCCAAACAATATGGAAGGCACCTAATTCATTCACCTTTACCTGAGCCTCCAGTGTTCATCTACTCTGTGCTGTTCTCCACGCTGCAGTCAGAATTATCCTACAAAAGGTAAAGAGAACTACAGCCCTGTCTTTTACTCTCCTTGGTATCTACAACATAGTGTCTGAGCTCTCCAGGGTCAAAGAAGAAGACCGCAGTGACCTGGCCCTGGCCGCAGGTAAGCACAGGTGAGAGTCACCTGCCCCTGTATTCTGCCCACACCAGGCTACGCCCCTGACACGTTAATTCCTTCCAGTTTTCTGCATAGACCATGCCTTCTCTCCTCCATCCGTGCTTTTGCCTGTGTTCTTCTGTTGGCTTAGAGCACCGTTCTCCCCATTCTTTCTTTACCTGGCCAACTCCTTCTATCCAGTAAGGTGTCATTTTCTCCTGGAAGCCTCTGGGATCTCCCCTCTCCTGTGTCCAACTTCATGTGGACAAAGAGCCCACGTGCACTTACCAAAGCACTTATCATGCTACCTTATACCGTGTGCGCCTTACTGTGGACAACCGAATTTTCCTACTTTCCCGGGGCTTAGTGCAGTGTAGACACACAGTGTAGCTATGCAATAAATAAAGATTTTTGTTCAATGAATAAACAAATGAGTGAAAGTACACATCACCAAAAATTATAGAGTAAAATATCATATAGATTCTTAGCTATATAGACTGCCAAGTTATTTAACTTTTCTATAACTCAGTTTTCTCAACTCTAAAATGGAAACTCTAAAATTCTGGCTCCGTAAGTTAGATTAAATCTGGTAACACATATAAAACAATTAGAACTCAGCTGAACATGTAGAAAGCACTCAGCAAATATTAAAGTGGGGAAGTGCAGGCGTACGTTATGGGGAACCTTAAATACACTTTCTATTCTAAGCCAGAGAGGGCCACTGAAGGATTTCGAGCAACAGAATAATATATTCAGATGTGTTTTAAGAAGTTAGTTCTGTTGGCAGCTATAGAGTGCGTGGGAGGTAGAGCCAAAGACCACAGTCAGGAAACTGTTCCAATAATCCAGAAAATGGGTAATGAAGCCATGAACAGAACCAGATGACCAATTAAATGGAGAGATTGACCAAGAGGGAGATGTTAAAGATGAACTTGGAGTCCAGAAGCTAGAAAGATAACAAAACAAAAAGTAGAGAAATAGTAGAATTTATTCTAGGACATTCAGTTTGGGAACCTCTGGAAAATTCCCATGAAGATGTCTCATATTGAATCTTTTTGGATCAATTTGGAATATTGTATAAATTGATAAATTTATAAATTGATAAATTGATAAATAGAAATCAAAGTCCACAGACAGTTATAAATGAGGGTCTGGAGCTGATAGAAGGATTAGAACTACAGTTCAGCCCGGAAACCATCCTGTTAAATATGATCCTTAAGCCCTTAAAGAGTCAAGGTCACTAAGAGTGAACGGACAAAAAAGGAGAAAAACAGCAGATTATAATCCCATGATCTTTTTCTCTTTCCTCTCTCAACTTAGCGGTGTGGATTTGGAGTGTTTTTCGGATCCTGTCTGGTCAGGCTGCACACTGGTCTCTTACTTCCCTCCCTGGGAAATCAATGTGAAGTTCTTTGGCAGTGTGTAAGTGATGATTTTTCTCTTGGAATAATGGGAATCACGTGGGGCAGCATTAACACGAAACTCAGAGCCAGAGCATGGAGAAGCCAAGAGGGGAGTCCCCAGAGTTGACACTGTGAAGCCCAGGAAAGGAGATCAAGAGGCTCCTTGACATTCTGTTTACCTAGTGGTTCAGACTCAACTGTAGCCACACATTTGTCAGCTTCCAAGATATAGTTCAAAAGAAAAAGGAAGGAAAGAAGGAGTGAGCGGGGACAGAAAAGGAAGGGAGGGAGGAAGGAAGAAAGGGAAAGAAAGAAAAAGGAAGAAAGGAAGAGGAAGGAAGGAAGGAAGGAAGGAAGGAAGGAAGGAAGGAAGGAAGGAAGGAAGAAAGGAAGTTTGTAAATGACACCTAAAGAAAACAGTGTAACAATTCTCAAGAAATAGCAATGGTTCCTTATAAAGAGGATACTTCTTTTATTCTCTGTATAACTTACAAAGAGTCAGAGAAAGAAGAGTTGAGAGACTGGGACAGGGGAAAGGTTTTCATAAGTAAAGCTAAGCAAAAATAGAAAAATGCAAAGTAGTGAGAAAAATTGTGTTAGGTAAATATGTCTCTTCTCCAATTAAGTTTCAAGAAAGTCCTCATTTGTCTTACATCTTGTGTCCCACACAAAATAAGTGTCAGCTCTCTGTTCATCTGGATGAAAAATAAAAGTAGCTTCTCCTATTTGTGAATTATTTCAGGCCTTGTTTTTCTTGTTATTGGACATTCTGTGGTACAATGATACTTCAATTCAGTAGAGTTAGGTAGAAAGAAGTAAACATTACTACGTATTTATCACTGATGAGAGAAAAAGAGAAAGAGATTAAAACAAAGTATTAATAAAAGTTAAAGTTTCACTTTGGAATTAATTACTCCATGATACCTGCAGTGGTTTTTAAAAAGTCCTCCGATTTCTTGACATGCTT